>NC_080674.1:153261007-153564037 GCF_030445035.2 Dasypus novemcinctus | reverse complement strand
TTTGCATCTTTGTTTATAAGGATGTTTATAGAGAATATGGTGATGTCTTTTCCGGATTTGGTATTAGGCCTTAAAGAATGACTTGAAGAGTATCATTGATGAGGAGACAAAGGCCGTGGGAGTTGCTGAAGGCAGGCAGAGAGAAAAAGAGGTGTGATGTTGGGGCATTTTTGGGACTTGGCGCTGTCCTGAATGATATTGCAGAGACAGATGCAGGACATTATATATCCTGCCATAACTCACTGAATGGACTGGGGGAAAGAGTAAACTACAACATAAGCTATAATCCATGCTGTGTAGCAATGCTCCAGAAATGAACTCATCAAATGCAATGAATATACCACACTAATGAAAGAAGTTGTTGATGTGGGAGGAGTGGGGGATGTGGGCAGTGGGGTTTGTGGGTACCTCTTATAATTTTTATTGTAGCATTTTGTATGATTTGTGTATCTTTTTTAAAAAGATAATAAAAAATGGTCTACAAAAAAATAACTTGCAAAGCGATCCTCTTATTTAAAAAAAAAATTGGAGAATTGGTATTAATTCTTTTTTGAATGTGTCATAAAATTCACCAGGGAAGGCACCTGGATTTAGGCTTTTTATTTTTAATTAAAAAATCAATCTCTTCAAATAGGTCTCTTCAAATTTTCTATTACTTTTTGAGTTAATTTTGGCAAATTGTGTCTTTGCTTTTGTCCATTTCATCTAAGTTATCTAAATTTTTGGCATGCATTTGTTGCTCATAATATTTAGTTACAATCCTTTTTTTATTTCTGTAAACTTGGTAGTGATGCCATGTCTTTCATCCTTGATTTTATGATTTTAATAATTTGAATCTCCCCCCCCCCTCCATTTATTCACTTTAACCAAAGGTTGGTCATGTTGCTGACCTTTTCAAAGAACAGACTTTCTGTTTTGTTGATTTTCTCTATTGTTTTTCTAGTCTCTATTTTAGTTACTTATGCTCTAACTTTATTATTCTACCCTTACACTTGCTTTGAGTTTAGTTCACTCCTCTTTTGCTAATTTCTTAAGTGGGAGATTAGGTTATTGAATTGAATTCTTCTTTCTCTTTTAATAAAGATAAGTACAGTTATAATTTTCTTCTAAGCATTGCTTTAGATTCATCTCCATTGTTTTGGTATATTATGACTTCATTTTCATGCATTGCAAATTATTTTATAATTATCCTGATGATTTTTTTCTTTGACCCACTGGTTATTTAGGAGTGTGCCATATCTTTTCCATATACGTGATTTTTCCAAATTTCCTTTTCTTCTTGATTTATAATTTAATGTCATTGTGATTAGAGAATAAACTTTGTAAGAATTAAATTATTTAACCCTATTGATGCTTATTTTATGGCTTAGCAAATGGTCTATCTTTAGAATTTCTGTGAGTATTTATGAAAAATACATATTTCACTGCTGTTGAGTGAAAAGTTCTATAAATGTCTGCAAGGTACAGTTTGTTATATAAAAACTATAAACCAATGTTGTTCAAGACTTCTATTTCTTTGATGATCTTCTGCTTCATTCTATCCAGTATTGGAAATGCAGTATTAGAGTCACTAATTATTCTTGGTTAATTATGTTTTACTCTTTAATTCTGTCATGGTTATTTTTGTTGTTGTTGTTGTTTTTTCTTCATGTATTTTGGGGCTCTGTTATCTGGTGTGTAGTTTGTAATAGTTATAACTTCTTGATGTATTAACCCTCATGTCATTATGAAAAAATGATAAATGCTATCTCTCTATAATTTTTTTGGCTTAAATTTATTTTGCCTGCTATAAGTCTAGTCTAGACAGCTGACTCTAGACATGCATAACTCTTTTATGGGTTTTGTTTGCATAGTATACCTTTGTTGTTCCTTTTACTTCCAACCTGTTTGTATCTTTGAATCTAGTGTGTCTACTGTATACAGTCATATAGATGGATCTTATTTTTCGTCCATTCTGACAATCTCTGCCTGTTGATTTGATTGTTTAATAGAATTAACATTTTATTTTTATGGTTGTATTTACTTTGCTACCTTGCTTTTTGTGTTTTAAATATCTCACCATTTTTGTTTTCCTATTATTCCTTTTCTGCCTTTATTTTAATTTAATATTTTAATTCCTTTAATGATTTTTAATTAGATTTTTGTGTTATATTTTTATTGATTGCTCTAGGGTTTGCATTATATAGCTTATCCTATCAGAATATATTTCATATTTATACTCAGGTCCAATGAAACAGAAAACTTCACATTTATATTTATATACCTCCATTCCTCCACCCCTTTTTGTGGAGGTATTATTCTTACACCTACAACATCTATATATGTTAAAAATTCAACAATACATTGATATAATTAAATTTATATAATCATGTATTGTAAAGAAGCTGAAAGAAGAAAGAGCAAGTAAATGTTTACAGAGTTGCTTATATTAACTTTCTTGTTTATCCTTTCTGGTTCTATTTATCTCTTCCTGTGATGTGAGTTACCATATAGTGTCATATACTTACTTTAATACTGATCTATTCCCACTTGCCTCCTTTGTGTTATTATTATGAAATATATTGCATTTATATATGTTATAGGTCAAACAATGTAGCTACATATATATTGCTTTATACTGTTGCTTTTGAAATCCATTAAGAGAAGAAAGAGAAAGAATATTCAATTATACTGTCTTTTATTATTACTTACATAATTTCCTTTACCTGAATTTTTTGTTTCTTCTGTGTGGATTTGAATTACTGTTGAATTACTTCCTTTTGGCTTGAAAAACTAACTTTAATATTTCAGATATGCTACCAAGGAATTCTTTCAGTTTTATGCATCTTGGAATGTCTTTATTTCACCCTCATTTTTGAAAGACAGTTTTTTTTGGATATAACTATCTTGCATAACAGTTTTTTACTTTTAGAACTTTGAATATGTTGTCCCACTGCCTTCTGGACTTCATTATTTCTGGTGATAAGTCAGTTGTTATTCTTATCAGGATTCCTTTGTAAGTTATGAGTTGCTTCTATTTATATTTGGATATTTGTAGTTCATTGAGCTTCTTGGATGCACAAATGAATGCTTTTGTTCAGATGCTGAGAGATTTAATCATAATTTCTTCAAACATTTTTATCTCTTTCTCCCCTCTTTTGGTAATCACATTATATGTATGTTGACTTGTGTCCTACTGTTCTCCAAGTCTTGTCCTTTATTCTTTATGAACTTAAGTTTATACTCTATGCAATGTTTCTTAGTTTTTACCCAATGTCCCTTTCTACTCCAGATTCCATGCATATTACTACAATACATTTACATGCCTCCTTAGACTTATCTTGCTGTGACAGATTCTCAGACTTCTGTTGATAGCTTTAGCAGCTATGAGGAGTACTGGTCAAGTATTTTGTATAATATTCCTCTGTCAGGATCATCTGATATTTTTTTCATGTTTAGATTTGAATTATACGTTTGGCAGAGGAAGCTTACAAAAATAAAGTGGCAATTCTCATTATATCATATCAATGGTACAAACTGTCAACATAACTTATTGCTGTTGATGGTACTTGGTCACCTCACTGCAAAATGACTTGTTTTTACCGCTTTTCTAAACTGCACAGCCCACACTTAGTGAGTAGGGAATTGTGCTCTACTTCCTTGTGTTTAGAGTATCAATATAAATATAATATAAATTATTTGGAATTATTCTTCATGAGAGATGGGTATATCCTCCCCCATTTATTTATTTATTTTTATTTAATCATTCATTTATAGCAGTATGGATTCTTTGATATTTATTTTACTCTTAGGGTTATGGTCCCATACTACACTATTTTGTTGCTTAAATTACTCCAGGTGTGTTTATTCTGAGCTCTTTTTCTTGGCTCCTGTGTGTCTGCACATTTTCTTTTCTTTTTTTTTTTTTTTAATCCATTAAATTTTTTTTGGTTGTTCTTTTTTTTTTGGTCTTTATTTTTTTAATGTTACACTAAAAAAAAATATGAGGTCCCCATATAACCCCCACCCCTCTCACCCCACTTCTCCCCTCATAACAACAACCTCTTCAATTATAATGAGACATTCATTGCATTTGGTGAATACATCTCTGAGCACCGCTGCACCTCAAGGTCAATGGTCCACATCATAGCCCACACTCTCCCACAATCCACCCAGTGGGCCATGGGAGGACATACAATGTCTGGTAACTGTCCCTGCAGCACCACCCTGGGCAACTCCAAGTCCTGAAAATGCCCCCACATTCACATCTCTTCCTCCCACTCCCTACCCCCAGTAGCCACTATGGCCACTTTCTCCACACCAATTCTACATTTTCTTCAATTACTAATCACAATAGTTTATGAATAGAATATCAGTAAGTCCACTCTAATATTATTTTTTTCTTTTCTGTTATTTAGATTTCAATATCTGTCTTGGTTTATCTTCAAATTTAATGATTCTTTTTTTCTTTTTTCTACCAACTCAAATATACTGCTGAGGCCTTCTAGAGAGGTTTTTTTGTTTTTTTGTTTTTTTTTTTCATTTCAGTTATTTCACTTTTTAATTAGAGAATTTCAACTTAGTTCTTTTCTGTAACTATCTCCTTACTGAAATTCCCTGTTCATGAAATGTTGCCATCACACCATGTTATAATTTTTCTAAGCATGATTTTCTTTAGTTTGAATATATTTACAATAGCTTCTTTTAAGACTTTGCTAAATCCCCCATCCCTCCCCATCACCCCATGGTGCTTTCTATTGCTTGATTTTTCCTGTGTATGGGTCACCTTTTCCTGTTTCTTTGCATATATATCATAATATTTTGTTGAAAACTGGACATTTTAGATAATATACTAAGTAACTCTGTCTTGGGGTGGTTGTTTGTTTGTTTATGTGTTTATATGTTCAAAGACTTGGTTGAAGCCCTCTTTTCCCAAAAGTATGTATTATTTGATATTGCTACTCAGATTTCAAATTTTTCCATTGTTTTTATCTTTTAGCATGGTAAACTATCAGTTGCCTCAAGCAGGCATAAGCCATTCATTGTCCAAATAAGTTAAACCCCTTAAACAACTGGATTTCTACCATCTTTCATTTTATGTCTATGTGGCTCAGAGGCTGCTAAAGTTATACAAGAAACCTGAAATCCAAATGCATATACACATACATACACACATGTGTGTGCATGTGTGTGTATGTGTGTGTGAAACCTTCTGATGCTTATATCATGTTAATTGTTTAAAATGTTTCAATCACTCTGCAAGCCCAAAATATCATATCTTACATCAGACTTAGCTAGTGTGTCACTGATTAGTAGCTCTTGGTACAAAAGAAGACTTCTGAATAACTAAACTCAAAGATTCTTCTACTTCTGTCCATGGGCTACTAAGAACATAATTACATGTTTTTTCTACCAGTACAAAAATCAGATTAAAAAAAACAACAACTACAATAACAAAAAACAATATCATCTTTGTGAGTTTATCTCAGGAATGGCAGTGGAGAGTTTGACTTTAAGAACGTTATCCTGCTTTTTAGTACTTAGCACAACTAAACTTTCAGGGACTAAAGTAAAGTGTTTCCAACTTTTGCCTTAAATGTTTAATCATGGAATGACCAACTCTTTTCAGGAGTAAGCCTATGATTGTTGAAGTCATAAAATTCATCCATTAACCAGCCTCATGGAGTGTTTTAAGGTTAAAAGAGATGTTATGAAGAAATAATTTAACATTGTATCTTGGTACTTAATAATGGCTTAATAACTATTGCTAACTATTTTACTTTGCTATTAATCAAGCTATTCAAACATAGACAAACTTGAGTGTTTTAATAATAAATGTAATGATCTGGAGTTTTTTTAAGGATGATTGTTGGAAGATCTTTATGCCAAGATTAATAGAATGCTATTTCAAGATGGCTAGTTAGAATCCATCAGAAATAGCAAAGGGGGTCCAGAGATGAGCAGGCTCTCCCCCATTTAAACTTCCTTATCATTTTTCTATAATTCCCTGATGATCTAGATCACAATCTCCCCATGCCCCAAGGGAATATAGTACCTCCTAAGGCACATGAGGGAATGGGAATCCATTTCAAATATTCACAGAAGACTTCAAGTTGAAATTTTTAGATATTATGTGTGGATGAGTGTTTGTTTCATCATAGGACCAGAAAATCTATAGTGAATACTGGATTAATGTTTTAGAGATAAATCTTATATTTTTGAGCTAAGAATAATGAAGTTACTCTGAGTAGTAAATTTCATGGTTATATTTTTAAATGCAATCATTAATATGTAGTACAGGAAGCAGATGTGGCTCAAGTGATTGGGCTCCTATTTACCATATGGGAGGTCCAGGGTTCGATTCCCAGGGCCTCCTGGTGAAGGCTGGCTGGCCTGTGCAGTGAGCTGGCCCTCACAGAGAGCTGGCCTATGCATTGTGCTGGCCCACATGATGAACTGAGCTGAGCAGAGTGCTGGCCCACATGGAGTGCTGGCCTACACGGACAGCTGATGCAGCAAGATGATATAACAAAAAGAGATACATAGGAGAGATGATAAGAAATGCAGCAGACTGGGGAGCTGAGGTCACACAAGAGATGGAGCACCTCTCTCTCACTCCAGAAGGCCCCAGGATTGGTTCCTATTACTGCATAAAGAGAAGACAAGCAGACACAGAAGAACACACAGTGAATACATACAGAGAGCAGACAATGAGGGGAGCAGGGATGAATATAAATAAATAAATAAATAAACAAATAAATAAATCTTTTAAAAAACAAACATAAAATGTATTATAATATTTGAAACTCTATTTGGGGATTTCTTCATTTTATTAATAACATACCAAAAATATTAGAATATTTACCATTTACTTAAATGAGTGAAGTGACCTGGACCTTTCTCCAACCCTAAGGGTTCTGTGGTTATATAGCCCTTTCCATATAGTAGCTCAGTTAGATGGCAACTTCCTTGAGGTGCTGAATGTCTGATTCTGAGATCTGGAAATTTTGCTTTATGTATTAATTCTTCATGAATCTTGCACAGGGTTACTTCTCCACAGAAATGCAAAAATGAATAATCTAACCGCAGTAAAGGTTTCTCACCAGCTCTGTTGGTTATACTTCCTTAGTTTACAATAATGTTGTAAAGGCAATAGAGAAAATTTCTTTTCTTTCCAGCAATTTTGGTGATATTTTTGATACACAATTGATGCTAGAGGTAGAAACTATGCAACCATTTGGAAAATATGAAACCATTTCAATAAAATGAGAAGAGTATTTTTTTTTTTGCAGCATGACTGGTATATAAAGCATACCAAAGTGTTAGGTTTTCTTCTACTTGTTCTTTCCACATACACACACATGTACACATATATCTACATATCTTTATATAAATGCACATATAATAGTACAGTAAAATCTATAGAAGGGATGAGTCACAGCAAAGAATGCCTTCTGTTTTTTTCTAAGAAGTGCAGCACATGTTCTATTTGGAGTAGGCTTAGCAGATAAAATAGAGAACACCAGTTAAATTTGAATGTCTGATAAACAACAAAAATTGTTAGTGTAAATATATCCCATATAGTCTAAATCTGGCAAATCTAACTTGAAGATAAATAAAAAAGAACATAACCACAATATTTGACAGCTGTGTGAAGAATGGGGGAGATAAAGTATATGAAAAAGTATGCTCATGGCAGTAACTAAGTACAGTAGGTGTTCAATAAATATCAGCTTTGAACATTCTTCCAGATAGGTGGGGCAAGCGGAAATTTCTCCTTGCGGACTGTCTTACAGGTAAAGAAAAGCCTGGGAAATCTCAAAACGAAGTCATAGAACTCTGCCATATTTTCAATATTTATATTTAACAAACTAATGCTTTCAGCTCCATTAAAACCCTGAGATGATATAGTTATAATTGTGCAACTTATTTTTCAACATTAATTCACAAGATACCAGCCATGGTGTGGTCCAGTAATGGTTAGAAGTTTAAAATTAGGTGATAAACAACTTCTTCTTTGACCTAGTCAATTTATCCTTTTGACTGTTAAATTCACTTGGCCCTTCATGAGTATGGGGCCTGGACCCATGGCATGCTCTGCCTTCATGTTACAAATGAGGAAACTGAGGTCTAGACATGTAATATGCAGCCAGAAATGGCAGAACAGAGCTTAGAACATGGGATCAGGGCTAACTTCATCAGCCATCATGCTCAGAAGAGCCCTGCACTTGGGGTTTAGTACTCTGAAGCTGCTGTTTTAAAATTCTTAATAATTTTCTCCTTGTGTTTTGCAAGGGAAGTCCCATGGGACAAAGGGGCACATCCTGGGGTCTTGGAGCCTTAGCTCCTGTGCCCATGTCGCCTGCCTGCTTACCTATCCCCTGGCACCCTGGGCCACAGCAGGCCTCCCCCTCCCTCCCTCCACCTTACATCCACTGTTGCCCTCTTCCCCCAGCAGGTGCCTGGGTGCAGGCACAGGAAGGGGGAATCAAGTACAGACACCCGAGAAGTATCTCAGGGCAGGGCATGATGCTGGTTGTCCCCAACCTGATCCAACAGAATCATGGTATATTTGGTGGGAGGCTGGTTGGTGCTGCCTCTCAGGGGAAGCCAAGCCCCTCTTTCACCCCTGATCCAGGTACCAAGTGGGTCACCACTGGGAGACTGTAATACTCTTAAAGGTGACTTCTCTGCCATAGGTTAGAACAATGGGTCTCCGCTCGACTTCCCCAGACCCTGCAGCCAGCTGGGCACAGCACAAAGCTCTAACGGCTGGTGGGTGGGGAACCCAGCAGCTTTCAGGCCCGATCAAGCATACATCAGCCCTTGGGGGTCTGGAAGCCTGGGTGCCTGTGAGGATCTATACCCACCCATGAGTATCCCTGTGCCTGAGGGAGCATTCCTTGGGCTCTCTTGGGCCAGGGTTGGGGAGGAGGGGGGCGGGGGGTGCTTCTCTTTCTCCATCCAGTTTTCCTGAGTCTTGTTTATGTTTGTTTCTTCTGGTCTATGGGAGGTACCCTGAATGGAAATATGAATTGTGTCATTTCTGTGATTCTGGACAGGAGTTAAATGCTCTGGTGTTTGTACTTAAAACTGGCATTGCACGATATAAAGAGGAACAGTAAAATTCATGTTAATAATTTAAATTTAAATTTTTCCTTTACTGAGCAGGACCTTGGATGGCAAAACAAAACAAACAGAAAACCATTACAATTTGAGAACTAAACTGCAGAAGAAAGGAAAAAGTTTTATTTTTAGTACTCTTAGGGAACTTTTTCCGTGCTTTTTGAACAAGGGTCCCCACATTTACATTTTGCACTGGATCTGGAAATTTATATAGCCACTTGGCATTCTTGATCTACGGTTGAGCTGGCATTTCAGCCCTAAGGGCCTCCCATTTAAGAGACAGCTGGCTTCAAGTGGCCCTTCTCGCTGCTTTGTATTGTTCAGTTGCTGATTTTAACACATTGTCTAATGAACAGACAATTTTTCTAAACAATGATCTGCTTTAGAACACCACAACAAGATTAAAGAAAAGGCTCTTAGCTGTACAGCCCTTTGTTCCTTTTGATATTCTCAGTTTATTGAATAAATCACAGTGTACTTCAGAGGGTGGTCCATAAAAGCTAAAGGCATATCTTATTCATTTTTATCTTCCAGGTATAAGTAGTAGGGCATGCAGCAGAGACTCAATAAATGTAAATATATGCATGAGAGTAATTTGTAGAGAGTGATGTTATACAGTGTTTATAAAGGTTTTCTTTGGAATCAGTCAGACCACTAAGTGTTTCCCCTAAGAAGACTTTTTTCCACATCGATTTGTCAAATGAGTGCCATACATCATCTGAATTGCATAAGAGGCAACAATGAAAGGAACCCATGCATTGGAATCATACAGGCTTGCTCTATTAACATCTAGATGTGTGAGTTTGGACAAGTTAATCATTTATCTAAACCAAAGTTTTGTCACCTAGAAAATGGAGAGTATATAGCTACTCTCCTGGCCATTTGGAAAATTAAGTAAGAAGACATGCAAATTGGCACTCAGCAAGGATTTATTCCCTTGAATAGTGCTTTAACTTATTTTGCCATTCACAGATGTTTATTAGCCATCTACAAAGTGACATTGTATTATCTGATTGGTATATATCCATGAATGAAACTCATTAATGGCATATGGAAATTATATTCTTGTATAGTTTTTATTATTGTGGAAAATCTCAAATGTACACTAAAGTATAGAGAATAGTACAACGAACTCCCATTTACTGATGGTATAGCTTCAATAATTATAAACATTTGCCAATCTTGATTCCTATATTTCTCACTTTTTATGAAATATTTCAAAGCAAATTTTAGGCATCATGTCATTTCATCTGTAAATGGTTTTAAGATAACCAAATATATAATTCCACAAATCATTAAATATCCAGCCCATTTTCAAAATACCCTAAGTGTCTCAAAAATGTCTTGTTTCATAGCTCATTTGTCCCATTCAGGCTTCAGCAACTCCCATATATGGCTTTTGATTATTACATCTCTTCCATCTTTTTCATTTTATATTACCCACTTCTAACTTTTTCTAATGCACTTGATTTGTTGGAAAACCGTTTTTTGTTTGTTTTTTAGGTTTTTTTTCAAATAGCACATATGATATGCTGTATTTGGCATGGAAGAATAGTCATTGTGGCTGCTGCTGGCTACCATAGAGCTGGAGTTAACCCAAAGAGATCATAATGTATAGAAGGGAAAATCAAGATTTATTTATAATCACTATCTATCTGCTGATGATTCATGAATCTTAACTCCATCTGAGACCTCTCCATTGAACTTCAGACTCCAGTCATCTACTGCTTGCTTGACATCTCCTTTTCATGTTTAGCAAGCATCTCAAGGCTTACATGGACACAACAGTGTTTGATTTCCACCTTCTCTCCAGACAGCAAGTGCTGCAACTATTACAAAATTCTCCATTTAGTAAATAGAAACTTCATCTTTCCAGTTTTCAGATAAAAAACTTTGAAGTCATCCTTGACGCTTCTCTTTTTCTCAAACTCTACATCTCTTTCTTCAACAAAACCTGTTTATTCTACTTTCAAATCTATTCACATTTTGACTACTTACCATTCCCACTGTCTCCACTCGGAATCAAGACTGATTTGATTGGATCACACCTTAACTGAGGGAATATCTTCAAGAGATCCTATTTACAATGTGTTTACATCCACCAAAATGCAGACCAAGACCAAGGAACATGTCCAAACTGGGTACACGATTCAATCCACCACATTTCACCCCTGGGCCCCCAAAAGACATGCTATTTCCACATAGAAAATACCTGCATTTCAACACAACACCCTAAAACCCCTTAAATCACTTTATGAAAATCTTAAATATAAAGTTTCATAAAAAAAAATTCATCAAAATGTGGTCCATTCTGATGCACTATTCCTCTGTGATGAATACTAGAAAACAAATTATCTGCTTCCAATATACAATGATATAACAGGCATATCATAAGCATATCCATTCCAGAAGGAACAAATTGGAAATAAAACAGGGGTTATAGGTGCCAAACAAATCTGAAACCCAGCAGAAAAATCTCCATTAGTTCTCAAAGTCTGAGAATCATTTGTGGATTGATGCTTTGTCCTCTGGGCCTGCTAAAGTGGCAGCTCCACACTTTCCATGCTCTTGTGCAGCAGCTGTGCTTTCCCCAAACTGAGATTCAGATCCCACCTTATCCCAAGCTGTGCTTTCCCCAAACTGAGATTCAGATCCCATCAGAATGGTGATCAGGTTCTCCATGAGGATGAAATACAAGCCTCACCATCTCTGAGCCCTGGGGTGGCAGCACTGTCCCTAAACAATGGACACCAGGTCCACCCCCTCCAAGTCCTGGGGCAGATGGCCTACCCATCCCCCAGCAAGTACAGGGACTATCCCATCCTTTCCTCACATGTGGGTGGGCCCACTCTCTTGGCCCCAGGAGATCTTTTTGCTCCAGACCTTTTCTTCCCTGGTTCTACTCTTATAGTCTTTTTTCCTTCAGTCCATCCCTCTCTGTAATTTCTAGTGCAGGCTGGCAGTGCTTCTGCTCATACAAGTTTTGCAAAAATCTTGTTGGCTTTGTGTGCAGTTCAAGGTGGTCCAAACCATCAGACAAAAGAACTTTCCACAGACCCTTCCTGGATAATTGCACTTCCAATCCTGACATTCACTTAAATGGCAGAATGCACTTGTATTCAGCCACATCTGCTTTAGCAAATGATTGTTCAGTTAGGCCTCTACATGGAGACTTGTCCTCTAAGGACTCACTTCTGAAAAGCTTAGAGACATCCCTGGTAGAATTTCTTCTGGCTCTCTTCTCAGAACAAAATGTCTGATTAGTTTGAAAATTTTCAAAATCTTCAATTTCTGTTTCCTTTGTGCTTTGGAGTTTAATTCTCAGCTTATCCCTTTCCTTTCTCATTTTATTGGAAACTGGGAGGAGAAACCAGAATGTACCTTTTACACTTAGTTTGGAAATCTCCTCAGCTAAAAATCCACATTGTTGCTTTTTAAGTTTTGCTTTCCATCCAACATCAGAACACAATTTTGCCAAATTCTGTGCCATTAATAACAAGGACCATCTTTTCTCTAGTTTCTAATAATACATTCATTTCCTTCTAAGACCTCATCAGAGGTACCTTTTGTTGGAGAAAAATATGGCGCTTACTGGTACATGGAGACTGATATGACTATAGCCAAAGAAAGAATTTATTGAGAAGCTCTCTCAAAGGAGGGGGTCTGAAGAACAGACTAGCCCCTGCACCAGCACAGTAGGGGTTTGAAGAGAGACTTCAGCCCACTCCTGGAAGGGGGGATTTGAATTTATATAGAACTTTCCTAGGTAGGGAAATGATAATTGGTGGGAAGGGGTTGAGGGTCTGAGTGAGGTACAGGGGCCAATAGGAAGCCCTAGAGATGAAAATTTTTCCTAATAGTGATGAGGAGACTGTGGGTTAGGGAGTTATGGTTTCTTGGAATGTTGCAGGAGCATATATTTCTTTGTTCTGTAGGAATTTTATCTCCCTCTGATATGTAAGTAGGGAAGGTTTCCATTTCCCTTTACTCCTGTCTCTATGTGGTTTCTTTATTTAACCTGTGGGGAAATACCATGCCCTTTGGCACATAGGCTTATGGGGGATGGGGTTAACCTTTCCCCGTGCATAATAGGGGAACCTGAGCTACAACTTGTTAATTATTGCAGACCTCTAACACCTTTAATATCTATATTTTTTCAACAGTCTCTTCAAAGCCATCTAAGCTTTTTCTATCAGGCACCTCACAATTCTCCAATCTATACCCATTACCCATTCCATAGCCACTTCCTCATTTTTAGGTATTTGCCATAGCAGCACACCACTTGCATTGCCAAAAATTTTCTTAGTTTCCAGGCTGGTGAAACAAAACAATATACAATTGGTTGGCTTAAACAATGGTAATTTATTGGCTAACAGTTTTGAGGTTAGGAGAAGTTCAAAATCAAGGTGTCTGTAAAGTGAAGCTTTCTCTCAGAAAACTGTGGTGAGGCTGGCAGCCAAAAATCCTTGGTCTTCAGCTTTTCTGTCAGATGACACAAAAGCCAAAGTTCTTACTGTGAATTATGATAAACTACAACCCTACATTACCTTTCCTCCCATTCAATCTCTAACCTTAACTCATGTTCTTCTATATTTTGTACATTTTTTTCTCAAGATCCTACTGTTCCTCAAACATACCAGTCATGCTCCCACATGAACTTGCTATTAATATTCCTTATGACTAGAATGCTATTCCTTAATGCTTTTAATAGCATCCTAATTAAATTATCGATCCCATCAACATTTTGTATCTTTCTTCCATGCTGGATTTTTCTCCTTAGCTTTTATCATTCCATAACTTACCTTGTTTGTCTCTCCCACTAGAATGTAAGTACCATATGAGCACTAGAAGTGTGGAATTTGTTTGTTTTTAAATTTTATCCATTACTATACCCCCAAGCACAAAGAACAGAATGATACACATAGGACATAACTGATAAAAAGTTGTTGAGTAAGTGAGACATAATGTCATTGTTGTCAGCAATGATGTGAGATTGTTCCTTTGATTCTTAGCTTAGTGGTACCTCCCTACCTCTGGTTACATAAACACATGCAAACACACACACTTCTCATTTTACTTTGTATTTTCTCCTTTGCAAGAGCAGATTGACTCTGAGTCTTAAAAGCTTCTGTGTCCTCAGTTTTTTCCACCCTAGTGGTCACTAGGTAGGGAGGGATAGTAGCTCTAATTACCTCACTAGACAATTATTTCTTTAGTGTGCAAAACTGCTTCAGTTTCTAGTCCTCCAGGCTTAGAGACAAGAAAACAAAGTTAATTAGGCACTTCTGAGTCTAGACAATTGCCTAAAAAAATTAAGCTATAGGATCTCCATTTCACCCTAAAGGTTGGTAGAGTTAGTTTCTGTGAGAAGTGTTTCAAAGATGCCCTGGAAGAAAATGGTGCTAATCAAGCAATCCTCAAAGGACAATTCAGCCATGAAATAGATGGTCTGCCCATCTGTCCAGGACAAAGTCTGCTGGCTTTCTGCTGATGATACCGCACCTTCCTGATAAAGGGCCAGCTCTTCTGTGAGCCCTGCTAAACTTTTAATTTAGTAAAGGATAAATAAATGGCTATAATGTAGGTTAGAGTATATGTGTAACATTGGTTCATAACCAGGGACGATTTTCCTACCCAAAAGAAATTTAGCAGTGTCTGGAGCATGTTTGTTGTCATTATTGGGCATGCAACTGACTTCTAGTGGATAGAGGCCAGGAATGTTGATAAAAACCCTAAAACTTACATGACAGCCCCCCACAACTAAGAGTTATCTGATTCAAAATGTCAATTGTGGCTTGAATGAGGAACACTGCTATAGAAGACTCATACCTTGGGTCTACAATATTACTTATATTTCTTGACTCAAAAGTAGCATATAGAAGAACTACTACCTTCATTTGACTGCAGCAATCACACACTCACCTAGTTTCTCTTGTATCTCATTCAGCAATTTTTCCGGGTCTCCTTGGCTGTCGCCTCTTTCCTCTCAGACCTCTTGAAACTGGCATGCCTCAGAGCTCAGTTCTTGAATCTCTTCTATCTACATACTTATTCTCTGGATCATCTCATTCAGTCTTTTGACTTTAAATATCATTAACCTGTTAAGGACTCCCAAGTTTATATCGTTCTTGATAACTGCAGATTTGTATATCCAACAGTACACTTGACTTCTCTACTACATTTCTATTAGACATCTCATCTAACATGTATGAAATTAAAGTTCTTTTCTTCCCCTACCTTCCAAACCTTCTCCAATCATAGTCCTTCTATGAGTGTTCAGGTCCAAATTTTTCAGTCACATTTTACTCCTTTATGTTTTTCATACCCACATTCTATCTGTCAGAAAATTCTGGTGATTATAACTTCAAAATATATCTAGATTCTGATCAATTCCTGTTGTTTCTACTGTGACTACCCAGGTTCAAGCCACCCTCATTATATACCTGGGTTATTGCCATAGCCTCCTCACTATTCTCTATACCACTTCTTTGTGTATTGAGGCAGAGGTTACTTATTATTGTCCAGTATTAATCCTCCTTTTACCCTTTAATAGTAGAACTTTGGGAGTGTTAGATTAGCACATGCCCTTCCTCTCCCAGATAGGGTCTATTTGCTCTAAACTCCCTTGCAGCTACATGTAGCCATTTGACTGAATTGTGATCAACTGGTGTAAACAGAAGGTATATATGATGCTGTTAAAAACGAAATCATATTGTTTCATTCCTCTGCTCAAAACTTTCCAATATAAAAAAATGAGGTATATACATATGATGAAATATTATTCAGTCATAGAAAGGAACAAAGTCCTGATACATGCAACAACATGGATGAACCTTGAAGACCTCGTGTTGAATGAAATAAGCCAGACACAGGAGGATAAATATTGAATGATTTCCCTAATTTGAAAAAATTAGAATGATCAAATTCATACAGTCAGAATCTAGAATGTAACTTACCAGGGGACAGGGTAGGGATAGGAAAAAGAAAGTCGAGGGTTAAATTCCTACTTGGAATGATGGAAAGATTTTGGTATTGGGTAGGATAATGGTAGCACAACTTTGTGAATGCCCTTAACATCACTGAAATAGATATCTGAATATGATTAAAAGGGGAAATGTTAGATTATATATATGGTAACACAACACAAATTTTTAAAAATCCGTGGAACTACACTACTCAGTGAACCCTAAGTTAAACCATGGACTTTAATTAACAGTACAATTCTAAAAATGTGCTATCATCAATTGTAAAAAATATTTCACACCAATGCAAGGTGTTAGTGGTGGAGTCATGTACAGGAATCATGCATTTTATCATGATTGCGCTGTAAACCCACAACTTCTCTATTAAGGAAACTCCCAATAACTTTCAATCTCACCTAGAACAAACCTACAGGGTCCTACAAAATCTGCACTCATGTCCCCATTTACCTAACTTCATTCTTTGCTATTCTCTACCTCGGTCCCGTATCCCGACCACACTGGTATCCTTACTATACTTACTGTTTATTGAACCAAAGAGGCAAGCTTCCACATTTGTATGGCCATCCTCTCTGCCAGGAATGTTCCTTCTGCTGTCATTCCTTAAGCCTTCCCTTAAGTCTTAAATGTCACCATTTCAGTGTATCTTTCCCTAATCCACATAGTTAATTGCCATACCCCCCACACACATAAATTCAGTTTTTCCTTAGTACTTATCAAACTGCTCCAAACAAATTTTTTCTTATTTTATTATATCTTCCCACTAAATACAATATAAGTTCAATGAAGGTAAGTGTATGGTAGTGTACTGAATGCTACCCTCTACAAATAACTTGTCCCCCAGAATATGTGAATGTGACATTTTATGGAAGAAAAACAACAACATTCTTTGCAGATGAAATTAAATTAAGGAATGTGTGATGAGGTCATCCTGGATTACCAAGGTGGTCCCTAAATCCAATGACAAATGTCCTTATAACAGACAGGAGAGAAGGAGGCACAGAGAAAACGGCAAGACGCATGCAGAGATTGGAGTGAAGTGTCTACAAGTATAGAAAGGGCAGCCACCAGAAGCTAGGAGGGATGCCTGGGATGAATTCTCCCTCAGAGCCTCCAGAAGGAACCCACTCTGCCAACACCTTGCTTTCATACTTCTGGCCTGTAGCACCATAAGAGAAAAAAATTCTGTTTTTTAAAGCCACCAAGTTTGTGGCAATTTGTTACTGAAGCTACAGGAAACTAAGATAGATTCCAATCTGTTTTATTCAATGCTGTCTCTGAACATTGAGAACAGTGCATGGCACATTACATACTTTTCTGGTAGACATTTCCTAGATCAGGTTCTGTTAAAAGGTATGGATGTTGTTAATGTGGGAAACTGTGGGAGGGGTAGGGAGTGGGGCATATGGGAATCACCTATACTTGTTATGTAACATTTATGTACTCTAAGCATCTTTTTAAAAATAAAAAAATAAAAATAAATAAAGGTATGCTTTGATGAATTTCCAGTCTGATTCCACACAATTTTTCCTTCCTGTTTCCAGACCTTGGTCCTTTCGATTCCTCAAACCCAAGGCACAAATAAGCCAAACAGAACACTCCCCACATCCAGGGAAAAACTGACAAAACAATACTTACCTTTTAAAGGTGCAGAAGACATTCATTAGAAGATCCTTTATTTATCCTTTTTAAAGAACCAACATTCATGTTTTAATAATGTGCATATTTGAAACAATTCTAGCAACACTATAATTGCCTTTAGGTGAATAAGAATATAACATCAGGAGTAGAAGAACAAAATGGGCTAAAAGAACAGCAGAAAGGGAGCATGCTAATGATTACAATAAATTAGGATATACTGAGAGTATTAACTGCTGTGCCATCACTAACAATAAATAGGCTAACTGGAATACTTTAAATTTATTTAAAACATAATATTTTCCCAAGCTGTATGCTATGATTATTTCCACATCCTATGAAGTAAGTAGATGGATAGCATAGTCATTTCTCAATGAGAAAACCAAAGTACTGGCAGCATTAGTGAACTTTCCTGATGTCTTACACATTTCCTGATGTCTTACACATTTAGAATAAAATAACTGATTTTGAGTTTGTTACTGCAAAAGAAAGAAGAAAGAAGAGTAAATAATTTGGAACCAAATACTATGTGGCCAGGGGCTTGTCCAAGGATTGGGAGAGGCAGTATGGAATGGTAGAATCACATAACCTTGCAAAGTCTCAGGCCTCCTCATCAGCAAAATGGAATAGAACCACCGAAGATCAAAAGGAGGGATCAATCTGTGAAAGAATTTTGTGAACATGAACCTTGTAAAAATATGGCAACATTGTTATTACTAATAGTATTAGATTCCTACTACTGACATAACAAATTATCATTACTAGAAGTTTAAAACAACACAAATTTATTATCTTGCTGTTCTGTAGCTCAGAAGTCTAACATGGGACTGACTAGGCTAAGATCAAGGTGCTGGCAGGGTCGCATTTCTTCCAGGAGACTGCAAGGGAAAATCCAGTTCCTTACCTTTTCCAGATTCTAGAGGCCATGTGCATTCCTTGGCCAGTGACCCCTTTGTCTAACTTCAAAGCCAGCAAAGGTGGGCCTAGGCCTTCTCACATCCCTTCACTCTGACTTGTCTTCTGTCCCCATCCCCCACTTTTAAGGACCCTCATAATTACATTGGGCCCACTTAGATAATCCAGGATAATTTCTCTCTCTTAAACTCAGCTGATAAGCAACCTTAACTCCATCTCTACCATAATTCTTCTTTGCCATGTAATTTAACATAGTCACAGGTTCTGGAAATTAAGCCATGGGTATCATTAGGGAGTTATTATTCTGCCTATCACCTGATCAGAGCTTTTCATAGTCCAGGGCTAAAATTTCAAAACTAACTGATCAGCTTCCCTAATTTAATTTACTTACAGGAAACACTTTATATTACACATTTACCAAACAAAACAATACAGGAGAATAATTTATCTAAACAAAATATTTAAGCTCAAGCCAAATCATTTTGTTGTGAGAAGGTTTTTTCATTTAAAAAGAACACCATATTTTGGCAGAGAATCTACTCCAAAGCTAACTTTTTGGGACAATATCTGAGTACTGAGTAACATCTCAAGTTATTTCTTCCTTGATTAATTCACTTCCTTCTCTATATATCCATTTATTATTTTTATTAACTGAGTGCTTGCTCTATGCCTAACTCAATTCTCAGTGTTTCAAAAACATGATTCACTTACACTCACAATAGCATTGTGAGAGAAGCAGCATTTCCCTCTAATAGGGAGGGAATTGAGGCTTAGCATGACTTGCCTGCCCTAATAAGAGACAGAGTAGAGATTTGAATGGAGACAAGAAAACCTAAGCAGGTGAACCCATGGGAACCAGAGAAACAGTAGCTGAGATACATTTGTAACTCAGAAATTTCATATACAATCCAGACATTTTCTATCTAGTCAGGCAAAATTGTATGCTGATTAAGAATCTGTTTTTTTTTAAGAACCTCTTCTGCCCAGGAGAACCTTTCTTCATAAACAAGGTACTGGGAGGAAAAAGCTAATTTCCAGTGGGCCTTTTTACTGTGTTCTCCATTTGGAGGAAGCATCCAATTCCAAAATATTTTGCCAGCAATAAATTCGCTTTAACTGGAAAAGTTGCAGAGGATTATCCTAAGTGCCTGCAGAGCAGAAATGACAAGTCAGAGGAACCATCCATTACATTCAGCAGTAATTGGATATAAAGTGCTGACCCTTAAAGACTGTGCTTCAATAATGCAATTATTTGCCAAAAATCTTAATAAAAATCACATTTCTTCCCCCTCACTCTCCTCTGAGGAACGTCACTTAAAAAATTTCAATCAAAGACAAATGCAAAGTTTCAGAACACTTGAGATTTTGGTTACACTCCTGCTCTCTGATCTTCTTATACCAAGAAGATGAATATAAACGGTGCTGTCAGGACCAAAACATTGCTAAATATGACACCATAAATCATCTCCATTAGTAAATGTGGTGTCAGTTTCTCATACATTTCAGACTGTTTTAAATTCACACTCCTTTATTTCATGATATGCCTGAATGAATCATGGTGGTCTGATACAGCAACTAGGTCAGCAAACAAATCAATACCCCTTTAGTGAACTCTTGGAGGAAATTGGAGGCTGAGCTCCCAGTTTCAGTCCACATGGACTTTCCTCTTCTCCTACTGCTGGCTTGATGGGATTCCTTCCCTTCTTTCAAGGGAAACTCATATTTTCTTTTCATCCATTCAGTTGTGTGGGGAAAAGCTAAGACTGATCATGTAAACTTGTTGGTTCTACTACTCAGGCTGGCACTGGTTATCCATTTCCTTTCCTAAACCAGAATGACAGCATGACCTTTTCACTCTAAAAGTCTAGCCCTGCTTTCAAGATCCTGATGTGCAAACAAAGTTTCCTCCCCTTTTATGCGTAAAGGTTGAAATCTATCAGGGGATCTTAAACATAAGCTACTTTAGGAGCCTATAACTCCCCAGAAATTGCATGCAAATCTTTATGCATATATGGTGAGAATGTGTGTTGGGGGGGAGGAGGAGAGTTTCATCAGATCATTAATAATTTAAAGATTGAAAGGACCCTGGAACCCTTTATAGATTAAAACCAAAACAGGATCTGCCTGACTCCAAAATATGTCCTTTACACCCTACATTAGCCCCAGCTGGGCTTACTTTAGGAGAAAAACATAGTGGATTTTCTAAACTTCCATTTATTCAATAACGGCCACAATAACGGTTCTCTTTAGTTTTATCCTTTCCTATTCCTCCAGCCCTTGAGGAGTCCAATACATTCATATTGTTTTTTTTTCCCTCCTTTGACATAATCTGATTTTAAATGTTTATTTTCCACTAAGAATGGAAAACATGGGGTCCCAACATTAGAAAAGACTTTTTAGGTTATTAAAGTAAACATTCATTTAGAGCAAGAGTCCCCTCTACAGCACCTTTTAAGAAGTTTAGAGTTTTAGTTAGAAGTCCTATGACAGACAGCTCACTACCCTGAAAGAGAATCTATTTCATTTGGACAACTCAGCTTGTCAGAAATCTCTCCTAGACTTCAAGTCCAACATTGTAGCACTAATAGCTGGCTTTTATTCCCTTCTCCAGAGTAGCAGAGCTCAACCTGCATTATTAACTTCAGGATTGATATAGCTGAAAGCAGAACTTCCCAAATCAAGTCTCTGAGAGAAGTCTTCCAGGAGATACTGCTCAACATCTCAGAAACAACGAATTATGTTCCTGAAAAGTGGGGTGATGTCATTATGCACGTCACCACATTTGGGCTCTGAAAACCCCTGTAGTAGAGAAATATGTTCACACTGTTTAGTGTTCCAAAGATGTGCTTACACATGGAAACACCTCCCGCCCCCCGCCACACACACAATGTTTTATTTAGTACAATGTATTAGCTGCCTGTAAACAGAGTTCAGCGTTATAGCAAGGTTGGGTATTGACTTAGAAAGTGATACTCTCTGGGGGCATTTGCCCTTTTACAGAACTCAAGAATATCTCTAAGTGTGTTCTATAAAACTGGGTAACTGTTAAACAGACAGATTTCCTAGGTCCACTGTGTCAAAATCCCTGGGAGAGAGCCCAGAAATGTTCATTTAACAAGTGCCCCTTATGATTTTGGGGTACACTGAAGTTTGAAAAATATTCCCTTAAGCCCTTGCTACTCAATATGTGGTCTATGCACCAGCAGCATTGGCATCAACTGGGAACTTGTTAGAAATGCAGAACCTCAGGTGCCCATCCCAGACTGACGGAATAAGAATCTGCACTTTCTCCTCTACATTTTTAATGCAACATTTATGTAATCAAAATATCTTTTTAAAAAATAAGTAAAATTTTAAAAATATACATTTTCAGAAGATCATCAGGTGACCTGTCTGCACATCGAAGTTTGAGAAACACTATCCTGAAAAATATTTAGTGTGCTCTCTCTCTCTTTCTTTCCCTCTCAAAGAATTTTTTTTTTCAAATTCTTAAGTGGTGATACTTTGTTGATACTCAAATAATTCCTGAGAGGTAGTTCACATCACTTATAATAGTGGACCATGGATCTCACTTAGGATTACCATCATAGAACCATTCAAGTCCATGTTGTTTGAGGATAGGGCAGTAGTTGGTGTTAGAAGCTTTATTCCATTGACAAGTACCCAAATTTATCCTAATTAATTCTTTTTTTTCTGTTTCTTTTTTTAATTAAAAAAGTTGCAAGTTTACCAAAAAAATCATGCAAAATATGCAGAGTTCCCACCAAGTTTTCCCTATTAAAATTTTGGATTAGTATGATAACTTTGTTACAATTTATGGAATAATATTATTATAATTATATAAAACTTACAGTTTACAGTTTACATTAGGATTCACCGTCTGGTATGGTAATTAAAAAATTTTTTTTCTTGTAACATACAATCTAAAATTTCCCCTTTACACCACATTCAAATATGTAATTCAGTGCCATTAATTACAATCACAATTTCTGCTACCATCACTACCATCTGTTACCAAAGCAGAAACTCTGTACCAATTAAGCATTAACTCCCCATTCCCTACCTGCGACATGGTCCCTGCCAACCCATATTCTGCTTTCTGACTCTATGATTTTGCTCAGATTACTTCATATCAGTGAGATCATAAATATTTGTCTTTAGGGTCTGGCTTATTTCATGCAACATAATGTAGTCGTTTCATCCATGTATCAAAAATTCATTTCTTTTAATGGCTGAATAATATTCCATTGGATGTATTTACCATATTTTGCTTATCCATTAATCTGTTGATGGATGCTTGGGTTGCTTCCATCTATTGGTAAATGCAAATAATACCAATATGAATATAGGTGTGCAAATATTTGTTCAAGTCCCTGCTTTTCATTCTTTTGGGTAAATATGTAGATGTAGAAATGTCAGGTCATATAGTAATACTAAACCTTCTGAGGAATTGCCAAACTGTTTTCCACAGTGTCTGCACCATTTTACATTCCTATCAACAATGAGTGAGCGTTCCTGTTTCTACACATTATCTTCAACACTTTTATTTTTCTGTTTTATTTTTAATAGTAGACATTCTAGTGTGTGTGAAATGGTACTTCCTTGTGGTTTCAATTTGCATTTTCCTGATGGCGAATTATAACAAAATGAGAATCTTTTCATGTGCTTAATGTATATCTTTTCTGAAGAAATGTTTATAAAAGTCTTTTGCTCAATTTTAAATTGGATTGTTTGCTTTTTTGCTGTTGAGTTTTGCAGTTGTTTATATATTCTGGATATTGAGCCATTAAAGAATATCTGGTTTCCAAGTATTTTCTCCCATTCTATAGGTTGTATTTTTTACTTCAGTGATGAAATACTTTGATGTACAGAAGTTTTTAGTTTTGATAAAGCCCCATTTAACTATTTTTTTTCTTTTGTTGCACATGTTTTTGGTGTAAAGACTAAGAAATCATTGCCAAAACTAGGTCCTGAAAATGTTGCCCTATGTTTTCTACTAGCAGTTTTTTAGTTTTGGTTCTTACATTTAGGTTTTTGATGCATTGTGAGCTAATTTTTGTGTATAGGAGGTAGGTATCCATCTTCATTCTTTTGCATATAACTATCCCTTCATTTTGTTAATGTGGTGTATTACATTGATTGATTTTCTTATGTTGAACCACCCTTGCATACTGTGATAAAACCCACTTGATCAAGCTGTTTAATTCTTCTAATGTGCTGTTGGATTCAATTTGCAAGTATTTTGTTGAGGTGTTTTGCATCTGTATTCATAATAGAAATTAATATGGATATTCTTTTCTTGTAGTATCTTTATTTGGCTTAGGTATTAGGATGATGTTGGCCTCATAGTTTGAGTCAGGTAGTGTTTTCTCCTTTTCAATTTTTTAGAGGAGTTTGAACAGGATTGATACTAATTCTTCTTGATATGATTGGTAAATTCCCCTGTGAAGCCCCCTTGTACCGGGATTTTCTTTGTTGGGAGATTTTTGAAAACTATGGTAATTGGTCTTTTGAGGTATTCTATTTCTTCTAAAGTCACTGTAGTTGTTCATGTGTTTCTAGATATTTGTCCATTTCAAGTAGTTTGCCTAATTTGTTGGCATACAGCTGTGCATAGTGTCCTTTTATGAGCCTTTTTTTTTCCCTGTGGGGTCAGTAGTAATGTCCCCCTCTCATTTCTAATTTTATTTATTTACCTCTTCTCTTTTTCTTTGTCAGCTTAGCTAAGGGTCGGTCAATTTTACTGTTCTTTTAAAAGAACCAATTTTTGGTTTTATTACCACTCTCTATTATTTTATTTATTCTCAATTTCACTTATTTCTTTTCTAATCTTTGTTATTTCTTTCCTTCAGCTTGCTTTCTAATTAGTTTGCTCTCTTTTAGCTAGTTCCTCCAGGTAAGCAGATAGATATCCAATTTTAGCTCTTCCTTCTTTTTTAAGTGTTACAAATTTAGTGTTATAAATTTCCTTTCATAAGTTTTGTTATGTTGTGTTCTTATTTTCATTCATCTGAAGATATTTACTGATTTCCCTTGTAATTTCTTCTTTGACTCACTGATTGAGAGAATGTTATTTAACTTCCATACATTTGTGGATTTTCTCATTCTCTAACTGTTATTGACATCCACCTTCACTCCATTATAGTGAGAGAAGATGCCTGATATAATTTCAATCGTTTTTAAATTTATTGAGACTTGATTTGTGACCCAATATGTAATCAAATTTGGAGAACGATCCATGTGCCCTTGAGAAGAATGTATGACCTGCTATTTTGAGGTGCAATGTTGTATATATGACAGTTAGGTCTAACTAATTTATCACATTATTCAAATTCTCTGTTTCCTTATTGATCCTCTGTCTTCATGCCCAATCTATTGATTAAAGTGGGTGTATTAAAGTCTTGAACTATTATTGTAGAAGTGTCTATTTCTCCCTTCAGTTTTGCCAGTGTTTGCCTCTTGTATTTTGGGATCTTATGGCTAGATGCATAAGTATTTATGATTGTTATTTCTTCTTTTTTATTGACCTTTTTTGTTAATATATAGTGACCTTCTTTGTCTCCTATACAGCTTTTGACATAGATATTTTTGTCCAATATTAGTATACCTACCCCAGCTTTTTGTCCGATCTGTCAATCTGTGTCTTATGATTGGGAAATTTAATCCATTAACATTTAGTGTTATTATTGTAAAGGTAGTCCTTACATCAGCCATTTGTGCCTTGGTTTTTATAAACCACTCTCTCCTATATTTACCTTTCATTTTGCAGAATTCTCTTTAGTATTTCTTGTAGGGCAGGTCTTTTGTTGATGAACTCCCTCAGTTTCTCTTTATCTTTGAATATTTTAAACTGCCCCTCATTTTTGAAGGGTAGTTTTGCCAGATAAAGAATTTTTTGGCCGGAAGTTTTTTTCTTTTTCATTACTTTAAATATATCATACAAACTGCCTTCATGTCTCCATGGTTTCTGATGAGAAATCAGCACTTAGTCTTACGGAGGATCCCTTGTATGTGGCAAATTGTTTTTCTCTTGCTGCTTTCAGAATTCTCTTTATCTTTAGCATTTGACATTCTGATTAGTATGTGTCTCAGAGTAGGTCGATTATGATATATTCTGTTTGGAGCATGTGGTGCTTCTAGGGCATGTGTTTTTATGATTTTCATAAAAGTTGGACACCCATGACACCTGACACATATGTGTTTTATGGTTTATGCTGTCACTCAAATCTCTAAGACACTGCTCATTTTTTTCTATTCTTTTTTCATCTTTTTTTTTTTGACTGTATGATTATGAATGTCCTGTCTTCTGCTTTGCTGATTCTTCTGCCTGTTTAAACATGCTATTGTATACCTCTAGTGTATTTTTCCTCCTTTTTCTGTGCCTTTCATCCCCATAATTTCTGTTTCTTTTTATACTTTCAAATTCTTCTCTATTTTCACTCATTGTCTTCTCAATATCCTATGTCTCTTTATGCTTATTTCCCTTCATTTCCTTGAAATTTTTTAGGAGATGTATTTGAAATTCTTTGATTAGTTGTTCCAAATTCCATGTCCATTCTGAAGTTTTCATTTCTTTGCTTGACTGAGCCATGTCTTCCTTTTTCCTAGTTTTCCTTATAATTTTTGACTGATGTATAGGTATCTGATTATCCTGATGAATTAACTGTGAAGGTCAGTTTTGCCCTTTTGTGTAGGATTTTATTGTGGATTATCTTTGTGTTAAGGCTCTTCTTTGACATATGGTCCTAGTTTTTGTTTTGTTTTGTTTTGTTTTTTTTTGCGGTATTAGGGCTAGGAATTGAATCTGGGACCTTGTATGTGGGAAATCCACACTCAACCACTAAGATATACTGGCTCCCCCAAATTGACTTTTTCATTCATTTGCTTTTTTGTATTGTGTTTGTTTTTAGGAGATTCTGGGTATCAAACCCAGGACCTCGTACATGGGAAACAGGTACTCAAAGGTACTCAACCATTTGAGCTACATATGCTCCATGGTCCGAATTTTTTCTGGAGCTTTAGGTGAGCTAGTGTTTGTTCAGATTTTCTCAGTTCTTCTTCATCTGATTCTTGCCCTAGATGGTACATTTTTAAGATTTCACTTTTTGCACAATTGTTTCACCTCCTGCAGAAAATTTCTTTCCCTGTGTTCATTCTCTGTGAATCTTGTTCTGTTCAGTTTGTTTCTGTGCAAAATTTTCTCCCCAGCTCCTATGATTTATTTAAATTCTCAACCTCACTCAGTTCCCCTTTTCCTTTATTCTTCACTTCTGGGACACATCCTGTTTTACAGCAGTTCAGGTCCCCCTTTTTTTTCTGCTTGTGGTTTCTTCCCTACTAGGATATCCTGCCTTGGGGAACCTGAGAGTATCAATCTAGAATAGTGAGTCAATCAAGAAAAGCCTGTTTTGTGTTTAGGTGGGCCAGCCAACAGAAATTGGATTGTGTACTCACTTCTCCCAACAGTTCTACTGGTTGTCTCTTTTCAGTCCTACCTCTAGGCAACCCATTTGTATACATCACACTTCAGTAGCTTGCACTACACCCTGGGTCTCTGCAGATCTGGATCTTTGTGCTTGGATATGTGTGGGGTTCTAACGCACTGATGTGAGTGGCCCTACAGTTTGCGTCCTTTGCATGAGAGACCTGGGCCATACTGCCTCTGTACAAGTCCCAAACTGCATGGGACCAAGAGAAAGTGAGGTGTCCAGAATGTTAACTATGGGAAGAAAATCTCCTACCTGATATCTTGGAGGTTATTTTTCTTTCTTTGATTTATTTTCTGTGGGATCCTTCTCCAGTTTGTATTGTCCTCCAGATTTCCAAACAAGTGGAATTTGTTCTTTTATTAGCTGATTTTGAAGAGAGATTTTCCAGGGAATGTCATGTGTCACTCTGTTGATGACATCACTTTCTAAGTGTTTTTATCAAGAAGAAGTGCTATTGTCAAATACCTTTTTTGTATCAATTGAGATGATTCTTTTTCTTTTAATCCATCTTTGTTCTATTAATGTGGATATATTAGTCAGCCAAAGGGGTGCTGATACAAAGTACCAGAAATTGGTTGGTTTTTATAAAAGGTATTTATTTGGGGTGGTAACTTACAGATACCAGGCCATAAAGCATAAGTTATTTCCCTTACCAAAGTCTATTTTCATATGTTGGAGCAAGATGGCTGCCAATGTCTGTGAGGGTTCAGGCTTCCTGGGTTCCTCTGGGCTCAGCTCCTCTGTTTTCTCCACAAGGTCAGCTGTAGACCATAAGGCAAATGGCTCTGTCTCTTTCCCCAGGGCTCCAGCTTAAGACTTCAGCATCAAATTTCAACATTAATAACTTCAACTCTGTCCTTTGCCATACCTTTCATCTGTAAATCCCTACCCAGGTGGTG
Source organism: Dasypus novemcinctus (assembly GCF_030445035.2). Taxonomy (NCBI): domain Eukaryota; kingdom Metazoa; phylum Chordata; class Mammalia; order Cingulata; family Dasypodidae; genus Dasypus; species Dasypus novemcinctus. Next base: position 153,536,011 of record NC_080674.1, on the reverse strand, counting down.
GGGACTCAATGCCCTAATGACTTGACCCAATCAAAGCCCCACTCATAACTCAATCATGCCTGGATACAGACCAGATTACAAACATAATCCAATATCTATTTTTGAAATTTGTAACCATATGAAACTGCTATAGTGGTATATTACATTAATTGATTTTCTTACTGGGAACCACCCTTGTTTACATGGGGCAAATCCCACTTGCCCATGGTGTATAATCCTTTTAATGTGCTGCTAGATTCAGTTTTATAGGATTTTGTTGAGTATATTTGTATCTATATTCATAAGGAATATTTGTCTTTAATTTTCTTTCCTTGTGGTAACTTTTTCTGACTTTGGTATTAGGGTCATGTAGTCTTATAAAATGACTTCCTAGTACTCCCTCCTCTTCCATTTTTTGGGGGAAAGTTTGAGAAGGATTCAGTGTTAATTCTTTTGGAATGTCTGGTAAAATTCACCAGTGAATCCATCTGGTCCTGAGCCTTTTAATTTTGGGAGGTTTTTGATGACTAATACAATCTCTTTACTTATTATTGGTCTGTTAAGATCTTCTATTTCTTCTTGAGTCAGCATAGGTAGTTTGTGTGCTTCTAGGAATTTGTCCATTTAATCTAGGTTATCTATTTATTTGCATACAGTTGTTCATAGTATCCTCTTATAATCCCTTATATTTCTGACAGGTCAGTAGTAATGTCACCCCCTCCCTTTCATATCTGATTTTAGTTATTTGTGTTCTCTTTCTTTCTCTTTGTCAGTTAGCTAATGTTTTGTTGATTTTATTGATCTTTTCAAAGAATCAACTTTTGGTTTCATTGAGTCTCCCTATTAGTTTTTTTAATTATAATTATTATTCCCTATTTAATTTATCTTCATTGTAATCATCTATATTTCTTTTATTCTACTTGCTTTGTGTTTAGTTTCTTCTTCCCTTCTAAATACTTGGGTGAAATATTCTATAAATGCTGGTTAGGTATAGTATTGTTCAAGTTTTTCCATTTCCTTGTTTATCTTTTGATTAGATGTTTTATCTCTTAATGAAAGTTATGCATTGAAGTTTCCTATTATTAATAAAGAACTGTCTATTTCTCTCATAAAACTTGTCAATATTTGATTCATATATTTTTGAACTGTGCTCTTAGGTACATGTATATTTATAATTGCTATGCTTTATTGTTATGTTTTGACAATTTTATCAGTATTCTGTGAACTACTTTGTGTCTTGTAACAATTTTTTACTTGAAGTCTTTCATTTGATATTAACATAGCATCCCAAATTTCTTTTGGTTGTTATTTGCATCTTACATTTTTTCCAACCTTCACTTTAAACCTGCTTGTGTTTTTGAATTTTACATGAATCTTATAAATTGCAAATAATTGCGTCATGATTTTTTATCCATTCCAACAATCTCTGACTTTATTGAATTTAAGTCCATTTACATTTAAAGTACCTACTGATAATGTAGAACTTTCTTCTGCTATTGAGTTATTTGGGCTTTGTAAGTCATTATTTTTCCCACAATTCTGTTAATGCTTATTTTCATATTTATTTGGATTTTTGCACTGTATCTTTTTGAGTCCCTTCTCATTTCCTTCTGTATGTATTTTTCAGATATTTTCTTTGTGATTACTGTGGGGCTTTAATGTTGGAAATCTATAACAATCATGGTTTATTTGATAACAATAGCATATACAAACAATTTTCCTGTAACTTTCCATCCCCCCACCTTATTTCTTTCTTTATATTTTTCTTTACCTTCTTGAGAGCATATTGAAGTTCTTTTTTTTTTTTTTTTAAGTCTTTGCCCAATATATCCAATTCCTGGTATTATTCACTGGTGGTTTCTTAATAAATTTTTTTGCTCCTTTGGAAAGGCCATCATTTCCTGTTTCTTTGTTTGTCTTGTTATCTATTTGCACATTTACTTTTTAATATTGTAATGTGTTAACTCTGTGTTTTAGTCTGTGAGATATCTGTTCTTTAAGTTTATATCCAGATAATAATATGACAGAGATTTCCTTGAATGCCAGGAGATAACAAAAACAAACTAATGCAAAAAACACCTTTCACGGTCTGTGCAAATTGGCTCTGTATTGGCTGGTGCTCTCTTTCAGAGTTTAGTCCTCCTTTCAAGGAGATTAGTCTGAAGCAAAAGTGAACCGCAGGGTCCTCTCTGTCTTTTCTGAGCCTTTGTCATGTCCTGGGCTTGTGTGCACTCAAGGTCTTAGGAATACCACAATTTACAGTAATCCAAATGTCCCTTTTTCATTATGAAATAGATATTCATCCACTCTTGGGTGCTCTACCATTTATTTTCAAGCCAGTAATCAATCGGCTCTCAGTTGCTTTGACTTAATTGTTTCTTACAATGGTTTAGGTGTCAGCAAAATGCTTCTGCCTATAAGGCAAATTCTGGGAGAAAGAGCCAGAGAGGAGTTTCCTGGTTCAGTCTTTCAAGCAGCCACCTGAGAGATTGGTACTCTCATGTAGGCACTACTGTATGCATATGGGGCTTACCCTGCTCCCTTTAGCACAAAGACAGTATTCATAATGGGAGCACAGGCCAGCTCCACACTGAGTTAGGGAGGTTGTACAAAAAGGGCCAGCAAGGCTGGCACAAGTTTCTCCTACCATTTTTAAAGCTGTGTTTTCTTGATTTGGCACTCACTTGGTTACTAAAACCATTTAACTCTTTGCTAAAGTTTTGTGAAAGATAGCTCTGCTATCTTTGATAGTTGTTCAAAGATTATGTGGGGGAATGGCACCCTAGAGCCTCTTACACTGCCATAATGCTCTAATGGAAGTTCTGACCTTAATATATTCTTAACAAAGTAGTTTCAAAAAGTATAGATAGCCAGAACAATACATCTAATAACATATAATAATAACAACAAGAAAAATTGCTAATAGTGATGCTTACTGTTGTGTCTAGCACTGTTGTGTGTGTGTATATTAATTTATACCTTTTTACAACCCTTTGAGGGAGGTACTATTATTCATTGGTAGTCTGAAAGAGGGAATAATTTTCATAAAATCTTGCTAATGGGGACAATAAATAAAGAGTTAAAGAAAAAAATTCTAAAATTAATTTTTTCCTGCTCAAGTAGATTAGAATACAATAAAGACATAACTGTAAATAAAGTAAAATTTAAACCATTAAACATTCTTAAAATAAGGGCAATTTGTCTTACAGTTTAATTGATTTGGAGGTAGAAATTGTTAAGTGGATTCTGATTATCTTGCTGAAGGTATAGGCAATTGGCAACTATCATACCAATTACAACCCATTTAAGCAACTGCAGTTGAATTAGAGGTAATTCTAAACTACTCAATCTTGCAAATAGATTTGCTTAATTTTTATGTAAGTTCAAATTCTGGTTATGCAAATCTTAATTGTCTAACAGAAAATCAGGCTAGATTATTTCTTTTATCTTTGTGGATACCTCAAAGCTGCATTAAAAGCTCTGGTAGATATACACAGAAACAAAAAAATCCCTAGAGGAAAGTCTCACAAAGAACAGTAAGATCTGGCCCATTTTGCTGCCTTATGTGACAGACAAGGAGACTGTATGAAATAAAGCAGTATCAACAAATTGAGGATCACTAGGATGTAATAGCACAATAGAATAGAATATATACTAAGTCAGAGGTTTATAGCCCAGGCTTTTAATCCTGCTTCTGTTGTCTAGTTATTATGTAATGTCTTTTTCTATTAGTTAGCTACTGTTGTATAATAAATAACCACAAACTTTTAATGGATTAAAAAGCAACAACAATTATTTCTTACCTAAACATTTGCAGGTGGGCTGGGGTTTGGTTGATCTAGGCTGGCCTTACCTGGGCTTGGTGCTAAGCTGTAGGTTGAATCCAGGTCTGTTTAACATATTGTTCATTCTGGGACAAACAGACCTAAGAGCATCCTGTAAGAGAGAAAGCTCAATGACACGAGCTCATTTACAGTCCTGGTGTCAAATCCATCTGTCAAAGCATTGCAAAAGCAAAACAACAAAACCAAACCAAGATTCATGGGAGAGGAAGTTCACTTCATCACTATGGGGCCATGGCATGACTGTGGATGAACATTAAATCAAAGTGACATATTCTTCCCCTTTTCTTTAGCTTCTATATCCATAAACTGAGGTAAAAGGGCTTCATGAGAGTTCAGAATGTGTCTGGTTCTTAACATCCTATAATAACTTCCATTAGAGTCTAAAATACTCTTTGCAAACTTGCTGTGCAGGCTGGATTTAGTCCACAGTTTTTACTTCTCTGCAGAGAGTTTTCAAATAATTTTAATTAGTTGAAAATATTTTTAAAACCAGGATGATCCACACGAAATTCTTATTTTTCTTGAAGACTCAGAATATTTTGCAATGCTTATTTTGACTAGCAGTACCATTACCCCTCCTCACTTTAGTGCCTCACTTTAGTGCCTTACACCCAGACCCAGAGCCCTGTGAGACACTTTTGTTTCTACCCGAGGATTTCAAACTTGATCTCTGGCTCTTCCTCCCTCTTCAAATACTGGCTTCCCAAGACAGGCCATTTAATAAATTTAGGCTGTATTTTTCTAACTACAAATAGAGAGGGGGCATTCTGGAAGTCTCTAAGGAGTTTTCCTGATCTATGATCCTGTAATACTAAGCTCTAAGGAGTTTTCCTGCTCTACAACTCTGTAATACTAAAGAGGTTGGATCAGAGACCATGATCTGGTTCAAGACATCTCAAGAGGAAAAGAAAGTGGTCTCTTTCAAGAGATGACTGGGTGATTCTGCAAATGAAGGAGGACAGAGTGAAAGCTGGAAACCTCAAAGCTAGTAGGGCAATCAGCAGTAGGGCTTGCACTGTGTATGTGAAATGGGCCTGAGAGAGATACAGCAATTAAAGAAAGAGAAATTGTTGGGTTAGCCTGAATATCAGCAAAGTGTTCCTAATAAGCAAGTCTTTAAACTGAGGATAGGCTTTTACAAGAGAAGTGACAGAAAATTATTTAAAACAGGGCCAAGCAAGGCATTTTAATAACTCACTGAAAATAAAATTCTCTCTTAAACTAGGGCTATCAACTCAAGTTTGGGTTGTTTCTCTCCCTTCATTTTGTAGATTGATTTAGTTTACTTTTGAATAAGTAATGCAAAAGATCAAATCTTGGGATGGGGACTTGGAGACAGACAAATCTGTGTTATGTTCACGTGCATTCCTCATACCTATTAGTTTGATGCAGATAGTTGAGCATCTCTGAAATGATGATAGATTTTGCATCAGCCATCTGCGTTAAATAAGTGTACAAAGCATGAATGCGGGTATATTGTTTCTCACATTGTCAGGAATATGAAGTTTCAGGCTGTCACCCAGTTTCCCTTATAAACACTGAGATTTTTGCTTTTTTCCCTTATCTGCTGCACATCTCTTTTGGAGGTATTCTGGGATAACAGTGCTTGTTATTCAATTATTTAAGGCAAAGTGTTTGCTGACAACTCCATATTCTATTTTTTCTCCTCTTTTCTTTTAATTATAAAGTACATAATAGGCAAAGAAAAATAACTGACTTGACTTAGGAATGGAGGGGAGAAATAAACAAACTCCAACAACTAAACATATAGGCAAAAGTCCCCAATTCATCAGCCAAGGTATAAGAGTGACCAAGGGAAAAACTGAAGAAAACACTTTGAAGTACTCCATCAAATACAAGCACCCTAGAGATTAACATAATGAGGGCAAGCAGGTCCCTGGAATCAGCACTTGGATATAAAGGGCAAATTTGATTAGAAGTATACAAGAGTGTGAATTGATTACATTTGAATAGTCTGTTATCCAAGCTGAACCATATTCATTCACTGAATATGCATCAAAGTTGTGAGGTTAGCAAAATCTGTTTTGTATATTTCCACACAACTTTCTTTCTCTTTCAAGACTCCCAAAATTCAGTCACTTGTCCTTTGACATTCTTGTGCTACAAGGACATCACCTGACACTCATAAATGTCAGCTGATAAAATGTTCAGGTTGCTGCAAATACCACCTTGTGGGTCTCATGAGGGTGCTAATTAAGATGATAATGTTAATCGTTAATGGGGATAATAGTAGAGGAGGAATTGGTGGTGGGAGGAGATTTCAAAGGAGAAGAATATTAAAAAATTGTAATCTTTTCCTCAATAGAAAGTTTGTCAAAGAATAACTTCAGGATATCCAGGGAAAGGAAATATAACCACTAAAAAGCATAAGAAAAGATGGCCCACCTCACAAGTCATCAAAATAACAAAATAAAAATTAATCTATTAGGTTGGAGGAAACAGTATAAAGCATTAGCAGGATTGCGAGAAACTGTGTACTGTCATATGCTGCTGGGGAGACTATAACTGGATTCAGGCATTTTGGAGAGCAATGTGGTCATATCTGTTAAAATGTTAAATGCCTATTCCCTCTAATCTAGCAGCTCCACAAGAGACACTCATGGATCTTTAAAAGAAGTAAGTTCAAACATTGTTTATAATAACAAAAATTTGGAAGCAGTCTATATATCCATCAATAAGAGAACAGCTCAATTTAGATTCATCTGTGAAATACCCCAGTTGAAAAATATTGTCAAGTACTCTAAATGTATAAAACAAACATACTTTTTAAAAAATCACCATGCAGATGAAACAAAACATGGCTGTAGGCAAAATCCAAAATCCAGCCCAAGGGCCCCCAATACATAACCTCTGGTTAAATGATTGATCAGATAATTTATATTCTTTAATTCAAAGCATGCCTTTTGAAAGTGAATAAAACTAATTAATAAGTGTACTTTACTGAGTACCTGCTAGGTATCAATTATTAAATCTGGCATATTATATATATTATTTCCAGACCTTGCAAAAATCATGCAAGATGCTTACTTTCTCAGTTTTAAGGGTGGAGATTGAGAATTTCCATCCAAACAGAACAAGTTATCTTTGGCATCAATCTAATCTTTGAAAGAGAGGCTAAGACAGAATGGTTGAATTTAACCCAGAGAGCTTGGTCTAGAAGCTTCAACAGCTTTACAGCTGAGCAATTCCAAAGAGATGTGACTGCTTTGACTGAGCACACAAAAACAATGCTTGGGGAAGCCTTCAGTGTGTCTCATGTTGGTCTTTTCAAAATTAATTAATTATTATTTTTTTTTGCAGTTTGCTAGGGGACAGGGTTCTGATTGGGGAAAGAGGAAATTGAGAAATGTATAAAGTTAAAGAGTTAAAGTGCTTAAGGGAAAATGAATAGGACAGCTAATTTATCACATAAAAGGCAGTGGCCAAATCATGTCTCTTGTTAAGAAAAATAAAACAAAAGCAATGAACTCCTAAAACACATATATTTTAAGCCATCTAAGGTGATTGATTTGCAGTCTATCAGGCTATATACTAAAGCCAATATACATTTGTTTAGCAATGAGTATTATTTAGATATTTTCACATTTTCCCCAATCTTTGTCCAAATATCATCCATCTTTTAAACCCCTTTTTAAATCAAGATTTGTCACCTTTCAAGTGACAGTAGAGCTAATGCAAATGAACTAATATATCACCTCAATAATGAAAAAGTTTAGGGGTATTCCAGCAAGACGCAGCAATGCCTTTATTGGTTGTTCTTCATCTTTAGGCCCTGATTTCTCCTTTCTTGCCTGTGATTTATAGCTGGGCTCCCCTTACAGCTACAAAGCAGTTGCCAAAAACTTCAGGGAATTATCATATCCAGTAGAAAAGCACTTCTCTTAAATAGTTTTAACTAAATGTTCAGAACTGGTTTACGATTGAATAGACTTGTATCACATAGCTTCCTAGTTCGTACCAAGAGGGCCTAAGGCATTCTGAATAATGGCCAGGCCTGAGTCAGATGCAATCCCACTAAAATCATGAGTACTAAAGGTCAGGGATAAGGTCCCGCCAGAGGAAAAGCTGCATGTGTTGACCTGAGAAAGAGAAAATGGAGGCTTATCAGTCTATACCAACAAATTTCCACTGTAAATGTTTACAGTCAATTCCATCGACAAACAATGCCTTCTGCTTCCGCTCATCATGAGCAATATACATTGACTATGTTTCTTTTGAAGTTTGTGGCTCCCTTGACTTCTTATCACAATTCACTGTGGTTCCTTCAATCAATATCCCATTTATATTTTTACCCCTCACTTCTACTTTCAAGCTTTATTAGGATGCCTTATATGTTTGCAGTAGGCAACGGCGAGCAGACCTTGGTTCCTCAGTCTTCCCATGCCCCAATTTCCTCATCCTCTATGAAAGCAGTCATACTCATTTCTATTCAAACATTGATTTATTTCTTCACTAGTGATTTAGTATTGTTAATAACAAAAATCACATCAATGACAGCAAAAGAAACTAAAATGCGTAATAGTAACTGAGTGCTTACCATATGCCTGGCAAGACATTAAGTACCTTCTGTTTCCCTCTGTCTCTCCCACAAGCAATGCCTATAACTTTTCTTCTTGTTTATTGTACTCCAGGCACTCTGACTTTCTTGTGTTCCCCGATCACCCAAAGCTCATTTCCATGTCAGGAGCTTGCTGAACCCTTTGGATAGAATTTTCTTCCTACTCACATACAGATTCTTTCTTGTCATACAGGTCTCAGCTTAAACGTTAGAGCTACAGAGAGGCCATATCTGAACACTCAATAAAAATTTATCCATATATCCATTTACTCGTCATATAATAACCTATGTTTCTCTCTTCCTCTCCATCCTTCTTCTTGCTCTCCTTTATCTTCCCCTTCTTTCCCTCATTCTCATCTCAATTATGACTACTTAACTTATTCTGAGTATTTATTTCCTTCCCTTCTGTTCCCTCTCCCCTTTAAATATAAATTTATGAGACCAAGGACCACATCTGTCTTGCTCACTGCTGTATTCTCAGTACTTAGAAAAGTGCTTCCACAGAGTAGGTGCCCATCCTTTAAATGTTTTATAATTGAACCTCATTTCATTCTCAGAATGATCCTATAAGTTAGATAGCATTAATCACCCCCATTTTGCAGATAAGAAACCCAGTGCTTAAAACATTAAGTGCCTTGCTTGAAGCTACATAGCTTGTAAGTGGCAAAGCCCGTATTTGAACCTAGGAATTCTGGATCTGGTGTTCATCCTCAAAGCTAGCTTTTTATAGTCCTGTGACAGTACTCTGTGTGGAGTGCTAAGCATAGAAAGGTAAACAAAATTGACATGAATATCATACATGAGCTGACAGTCTGGGTGTAGTTAGACTTTTCAACAAGTAATACAACAAATATATAGAGATTGCAATGTTAAATCACAGAATGTTATAAGAAAATATAAAACCAAAACATAAACTATGAGGGAGTTAAACAAATTTAAATGAAGATTTTAAGGAAGAGTAGGTTTTCAGGATGAGTGGGAAGAAGGATCAGCAAGCGCACAGACAGACATGATGACATTAAGAAGTCTTTGAGGCATTTACTCCATGTCTTGCAGGAGCTAAGAGCCGGGGATAGAGTGCTTTAGTCCGGTAGTGAAAAAAGAATACCAGGTGTCAATAGGTTTATGAATCACAGTATTAGTAGGAGATTTTAGTGTGACTTTCAGTTTTATTAAACATCAAATAGGCCATAAATAAATGTGAAAATGGAGAGATAAAATAATTAATTAGTTCAATTTATTGCTAAATGTTGACTTTCTATACTTCACATACTTAGAATAAACCTTCTTTGAAAGACCTATGGAATATTTGCAAAATATTAACCTTATATTATTCCAGAAACACGGTTTCTATCAATATATTAAGAAAGCACATTCTCATAAACAATACCATAGAACTGCAAGTTAATAACACCAGCACAGAAAAAAAAGTAATTAAAGTCACTTAGAAGTTAGAATAATTACGCCTAACATATATTGAATAACATATTTGCATTGTGCTGAGCTTTTTGTCTTTGTCAGCTCATTTAATCCTCAGAACATCTTTATAAGTAGATACTGTTGTTATTGCCATTTTATGGATGAAGAGCCTTATGACAAAAGAAAGATTTTGCAAGATGTGTCCAGTTACAGAGCTAGTAACTAATGTAACTGATATTTAAACAAGCAGTCTCATTACAATATGCATGTGTGTACTTAACAACTTTGCTGTTCTGCCTCTCTTAATTAGTTTTTGGGTCAAAGAAGAAATCAAAAGCACAATAGTATTTAGACTAGAAAATAACAAGAGTGTTAACAAAAAAGAGAAATGAATTTATCAGCACCAAAACATTGAAAATTGTTGAAATTGTAAATGGGCACAGAGGTTTTGTCATACTGTATCATTTAAAATTATAAATAAAAGAGCAGAGAATGAGCTAAAAATAGTTTTGCTTCTTAGTTCAGTATCGCTTCAACCAAACCTTTCTTGTGGCACTCACTGTTTTCTCCCTTTTAATATATATATTTATATCCAAATCTCTTGTGTAAATAGTGACCCTTTATTATTTACTATTAATGATTCCATATATTATTGTATTTAATTTGCACAGCAACCTAGTGCAATATATATTATTATCTCCATTTCACACATAAGGGAAAAGGGTCTTGAAAAGTTTTAGTAACTTGCCCCAAATCCTCCATTAGGATACAGAAAATCTGAAATCTGAGGTGGATCTTTGTTTTGAAGTTCCTACTCTGTTTGCTACACCACCTGGTCACAATTATATAATTATAATAAAAAAATTTTTGAGGATAAGGTAATTTTCTAATTTATCTTTTTAAAAATACATTCCTTTAGCATCTAGTATAACATCTGTCACAAAGTAGGCACTTGATAAGTATTAGCAGTGGGAATGAGAAAGAGGAAAAAGGAAGGAGAAAAGAGAATATCTTATGTAGTTCTATAAGAAGAGAATCAGTAGAAATGCAATATTGCCCAAGGTTGCACAGTTATTTTGATGGGTTAAAAACTCAGTTATTTCAAACTTCATACAATTCTTTGGTCAGGAACTGGTTCCTTCACTGAATGTGGATAAATTATCAGGAGCAAGGGTAGGGTTGTCATAATAGAAAATTCTGGTAATTTAAATTTATGATTTTAAAACTTTGAATTAATGTTTCATTTCACATCACTGTAAAAATTTTGATTCTGCACCCATTTGTCCTTCCTAGTTTCATGTCATCTGAGAAACATAATATTGAGGCCATATTTGGTTTTATCCACCTAAATAACTGATGAAACCTTTAATAAAGGGAAAAAAACAAAAAAACAAAAACCTAAGATGTCCCTAAAGGCATTCTAAGGGATTTACAAAGCTGGTGATTCATACATCATCTCCACAACCAGAGTGGGAATGACTTTTTTTTAACTGTTTTGCTGATTTTCTGATAAGCTATGCAAACAAATTCCCATTGTCTGCAACTTTAGAAGGCAAGTTATAAAGGAGAGTCTGCTAAGGAGATATGATTTGTTCATAGTAGGCTTCATGGGGACCTAGTGGTCACAACTTTGTTTTTGTATGCTTCCAAAGCTATTACATAAGCAACTTGTGAATTTTATCTTGGGATCAGAAGCAGTTTTTCTGGTTTGTGTTGTTTGAAAAACTTTTTTTTTAAAGAAAACTGGCAAGATATTTGTCTTAGTCTCTGATAGCTTATCTATTTTGCAAGATATCTCATGTGTTCTGAAACATGTTTCACTATTTGTCAGTGAAAAGAAAACAAAAACATCAAAATTGAATCCATGTTTCTTCTCAATCCTCTCATACCATTTTCTTAGGATTACCATGAAAACTATCTACAGTGACTTTGTTGCCTTAAATATAAGTCTTGAGCATCTTCATTTTTCTGGCATCCAACTGTGATGTCTACTTCATCTGATGGTAAATGTCATTGAAATATCTTCGTTTATCTCATTTTGACACATTTCTCTCTTTTAAGATATAGCCTGCAAATATGTGCTTAAACTTTTGCTGTGAAGTGGGCAAAGAACACTCTGGCCTTTAAAGTATGTACTAGCATTTAAGTGGCTTTACATTGTTGAAAAGGAAACCAAGTTGATTATTAATATAAAAAGAATTATAGTACCAACCGAGCTACATGTCCTTTATTGATTCTAAAAGATTAAAGAAAGTGGAAACTGTTTCCTAGTCTGTACCTTTTATCTTATCCTAATTTGTGATTGCTACAAATTTGAAGCAATCTTAATGTCCAGCATTATAGCATATAAATTTATAGTATATCAAAGTAATACAAGACTCTGTTAACATCTTTTTTTCTTTTTTCTTTTTTTGAGGTAGCCAGGGCTGGGGATTGAATCCTGGACCTTACATGTGGCACTTGACCACTGAGCCACATCAGCTTCCCTGAGTTGGTTTTCCTATATGTTTTGTTTGTCCTTTTTTGTTTTTTTCAGGAGGCACTGGAAACTGAATCCAGGACTTCCTATGTGGGAAGTGGATGCTCAACTGCTTGAGCCACATCCACTCCCTATGTAAAAATCTGAAGCTTATATCATTGAGCCAAATTGAATCAGATAAAGAAAACTAAAAATAATAAATTATATTTGTGTTTAAAAGGTATATACATATACATATATATACATGCATATATGTATGCATATGCATTTAAACAAATCCAAATTTGGGGGGTATAAAAGTATAAGGAAGGTTTACCTTCCGCCTTATTATGTGTTATCATTTAAAATTTTACAATTTAATATATAATTAGAAAATGATATACACTTTTTCTATTCTTGGGAAAATCTAGTTTTTAGATTATTTGTGAATGATCTCCCTTCCTACTGAAATCCTTTTATGCTATCATAAGTAATTTGGTATTTTTGACACCACAGAAATGTTTTCTTCCATCAGGAGAACATTAGAGATATAATTTAAAAGTCCTGCAATAATAATAATGCCAATGAAAACCAAAAGGGAAGCAGACTTGGCTCAACAGATAGACTGTCTGCCTACCACAAGGGAGGTCCACGGTTTAAACCCAGGACCTCCTTGACCTATATGGAGCTGGCCCATGTGCAGTGCTGATGCACATAAGGAGTGCCATGCCACACAGGGGTGTCTCCCGTGTAGGGGAGCCCCACACACAAGGAATGCGCCCCGTAAGGAGAGCTGCCCTGTGGGAAAGAAAGTCTAGGCTGCCCAGGAGTGGTGGCTGCACACATGGAAAGCTGATACAGCAAGATGATGCAACAAAAAGAGACACAGATTCCTGGTGCCACTGACAAGAATAGAAGTAGATACAGAAGAGCACACAGCGAATGGACACAGGGAACAGACAACAGGGGTGGGGGAAGGGGAGAGAAATAAATAAAAATAAATCTTAAAAAAAAGAAAATCAACAATTTCTACAACAGCTCATTGAATCATTAGTGTGTTCTTTGTTCTCTTTATATATCACATTTAGTACTTAGCACCTTACTTTAGGGAAAATATGTTTATTCACATTTTGCATATAGGGCAGAGCTGAATTTCAAACTTCAGTCTCTTTGATAACAAAGCTCATAGCCTCAATTCTACAGTTTGTTTCAAAATGTCTGTAGTGAAGTTAACATATACAAATCCAAGAACAACTTTTCAGAATTCAAGCCTATAAGTTTCTCATGTAATTGTAAATTTAGTTGAGCTGCCAAACAGAAAAAGTTAAGTGTGTAATAAAGACGAGAGTTCCTATCTGTTTACATCTGAGCATTCAGATCTGAATCTTGATTAAAATGATGAAGCTGGTCAGCATCATATATATTAAGGCATCCCTGTCTCCTTCCACAGGCCTGGAGACTGTGCTGGACTCCATGGTCATACCCACAGAGCAGACCAACTTTAACTATCATTCTTTTGGAGAAAGAGTACCACAGTCTGGTGAGGATGGTCTCTGGGAACGTACTCCATTTTCTGTCGCTGATTGGAAGGTCTCCAAAAAGGAATTTTGGTTTTTAGGTCCTTGGTCACTATGAGTCTTCTCCTTGTCTGCCAGTTCCAACCTGAGTTATTTATGCAGACCATGCCAAGTTCAAAAGGAACCTAATAAGGCATACGATCACTCAGAAGGCACTGTTAGTTTGCTTAGCTCTGCAATGGAAGATAACGTGGAAGAGTAACTCCCAACAATCTCAGAACAAAGCTCTCTGAGACTGATGGTTTTTAATGCCAAATATTTCTCTTAGTCCTATTTGGCCTTTTCAGTTACTCCTCATACTTCTAAGAATTCAGAATCACTGTATCTGTGAAGTAAGAAGACTTCTAAAGCTTGTCATCACAAGACAAGAAATGTTTACAATTGGCCAAGAATGTGTTACAATGGTATTTGATACCATTGATCATAGTGTAATATTCTTTGATATATTAGTAACATTCTCTTACCAATATGTTGCTTATAGTAAAAAGCATATCTTCTGCCTATGAAATTCTGTCTCCATACTAATGAGCATAGGGTGATCCCCCAAAATACACTACATATTTCCTCTCTCAAAACCATATTACCATTCTTTGTCATTCTTCTGATACTGTCAGCAGAGAAAATGGGAAGTTTGGTGTTGCATAGTCCTGTACATCAGAATTCTAAGCTCCTGGGATTGGTTGCTGGATTAGTCTGTCAAAGGGGTGCTGATGCAAAGTACCCAGAAATCTGTTGGCTTTTATAAAGGGGATTTATTTGGGGTCAAAGTTTACAGCTCCAAGACAATGAAAAGTCCAAACTGAGGCACGATCCTTTGACATTTTCTCACCAAAGACATCTACTGTTGATCCTGGCCTGTTGTCACATGGTGAAAAAAGATGGCTGCCGATCTCTGCCCAGGTTTCTCCTTCCCCTCCAAGCTTCCTTTCTCAGGCTCAGCTGCTCTGTTTTCCTTCCAATTTCAGCTGCAAGTTGGCATAGAGTTTGTCTCTTTCCAGGCCTCCTATGTCAGTCTAGGCCAGATGTTCTTAACCATTTTTGTTCCACATACCCCTTTGCCAGTCAGGTGACAGGAATACTACCATAACTTATTTATTACATTCATTCATAACTAAAGGAAATGCTAGATTTCAGTTAGAGGTCAGAGAAAATAAGGATAATAAATTGATGTTGTTCAATTCAAGCTCATGGATCCCCTGAAATCTTTTCATGGACCCCTTGGTGGTGGTCCTCGGCCCCCTGGTTAAGAACACCTGATCTAGGCTGTTTTGCTCTCTTCCCTAGCTCAGCAGCAGGGTATCAGGCAAATGGCTCATCTCTCCCCAGGGTCTCAGCTGTTTGAGCCTTCTCCTTTTTGTCACATGACAGGATTAAAAATGATAGAGCTCTCTCCTGTGTCTGGCCTTCCCAGTGAGTCCCTTTATGACAGACCCAGAAAGGGGATGGGGACTCCCTTACTAAAGTTGTTGAAACAAAAGCCCTAAAGCAATCTTAACAGGTAATCTAATCAAAGGCCCCTCAATTGAATTTAATGCAATCAAAGGGTATCACACCCAGAGGAATAGATTAGTACAAACACAATCTTTCTCTTTGGGGGATATATAAAATAATCTCAAACTGCCACAGTTGCTTTTGGATTCTCTCTGAAATGTTTAATAATTTGGTTACCAATTTAGCATCCCCTGTAGAAGTGCACTCTATATTAACTGACCAGTTTAGAGTCAAAGTTAGGCTCTTTGTACATTTCCTTTAGCCTTTTTATGGACTTTATCCCAAGGATGACAAGGTAATAAAAGAAGTTGGTTTGAGTTTTATAACTTGTATTACTAGAGAAAGTGGCTTAATTGCAAGTGTATTGGGCTATATAAAAACGCTCCTAGAAAGTTTGCAAAATGCCTGTTTAAAAAGGCTACTTTCCTTTGTCTACTAATATCATTATTTCTTTTAAACAAGCTTAATTATTTTTTAATCACCCAATGTGGTATAACAGAATTACTATATTAGGCCTTAATGGTCCATTGGTTCAAATAATATTAGAATTACAGGCTTTGTTTTGAAGAAACCCAAGACAATTCTAAGTAAAATTTTTACTCATTGATGATTCCTAAGATGAAAACAACAGTAATAAAATGTTCTAGCTAACAATGAGGCTCTGCTATATAAAGGAGGACTATTGTTGAAATTTTTAAGCTTATGCTCAATCCAGAAGTTTTTAAAAAGCAAAGAGCAAGTGTGGGTCAGCAGAGGTACAACAATCCTGTAAATATAAATGTGGTGTTTTCTTCGAAGACTAATTAGCCAGAAAGGCAATATAGTGTAAATCATATGGCTCTTGAACATCAATAGGCACAATATATTATTGTGTAATCAATCTTTATTGGTGCTAAGATTTTAAAAAGTCATTTGAACTAGTATGTTTACCATTTAGTTCTTAAGTTATCACAGGTTAATTAAATTATGGAAAATAGCCAGAAGACTACATGTGCAGTTAGTCTATGATTACACAGGCTAAAAACTGTCTTGAGTCATACCATGCTTATGCTATTCAATTATAGTTCAGTGGAGGGGGCATGAACTCTACCATTCTGATTTATTTTTTTATTGATTTTCTAGGCTTAAGAAAGTGGTATAGATTAAATTTGAAAGTGTACATTATAAATAGCATGAACAGTTGAGGCATCCAGTGTTTGAAAATTATTATCTTAGTGAACGAAGAAGTTGCTCATGTCATTGATGAAGCAGTGGAGTTCCAAAATAGTCTTTATTGCTCCAATTTCATCTTACTTCCTAATATAAATGAAGTATCAACTAATATTCATGACAGAACTACAATCAGAGAGCTGATTGTTAAGCATTTACCAGCACATGATTACATGTGGCACTGTTTTCACACTGTTAGAAGAGTTTCAGGGCTAAATTCTGTTTTCCTTATTCATACTTCAGAGGTTATATTCAGTCTGGTTTTAGGCAGAATATTCAGAAGCATGTGCAGTGGCAGCTACTACAGGAAAATGAAGCTGCCCAGCTTTGGGAAATCTCTTACAATTACCTTTCTATGTTTTCTACATTTTCCACAATTAATATGTAGCACTCTTTATTTGAAAATATACCTTATTTTTTAAAAAAAGGAGAACATGGCTGGATGATGTGAGCATAGCTGGAATAGTTGAAGCCTGGCCTCTGAGAAGACCTGTGTGTGGGCATCTGTGTGTACTATGTTTGGGTATGAACAGGGGTGTAAAAACAAATGTGTAGATGTGTGTCTGTATATATGTCCGTGTCGTGACTTATATTTTTGACAGTTTCAACATAAAGCCTTTTCCTATAGCCAGCCAATTAAACATTTAGTGTGGAAACTGCTTTTTTAAAATCTGAGACTTACTTATTTCTGTGGGCAAAAGTTTGTTTTGATGCCTGGAGCCCGTTCAATCCTCTGCAAAGCTGATCAATAAAGAATTAACACTCTTTCCTTATGAGTCTAACCTCTTAAAGACATGAAAATCAAGGCAAGAAGAGTTTGATGAATTTTCCGGAAGTCAGTCCACAGTTACAGATTGTTCAGCACTAAAGTTGATTTGTTATATTAAAAAAGAAAAAAAAAACTATTCAATCGAATGGTCAGAGTCGCATTGCGTTCTGGGTTGGGTGGGGTGGGGAAGTGAAGAGGGTAACACTTTGAGGAGTCATCACATTGAAGGAGCTAAATGCCTTCTCTCCAAATCTTAACACTTTCTAGGAATAAAATTCTCAGCTTCCAGCTGTCAGCCAATGAATTCTTTCACACCTCTCTTCCTTAGAATTAGTAACTCCTTCCCCAAAGCTACTCATGAGATCTGAGTTGGTGGCCTGACTTGACAGTGGGAAGGGAACGTTTAAGGTCAGGATTGTTAGTGTCTTCAGGCCTTCCTATGAAGGAGACGTTTTGAGGAAAAATACTCTGATAGGAAACTTATAATAAGAGGCTTTTCATATCTTGTTCATAAGATCTGTTGCTCTGTATTCTCTATGTTCATTCCCTTTAGACCCTGAAGATAAAATCTTACTCAACAAAAATGCACTTAGAACCTGTTATATGCTAGACATTTATCAAGCATTTGTTGAAAGATTCTGGTTACCTACTGATTATTAACAAATCTTCCCAAAACAAAGTGACTTTAAACAACAATTCATTATTATCCTTTCTCTTGCAGTACCCAGGGTTGGCTGGGTTCAACTGAGCAGTTCTCATCAGGATCTTCTCACATGGTTGCTCTCAGATAGCCACCAGGGCTGGAGTCAATGGAATGCTCAAATAGGCTGGACGTTTGAGATGGCTCCTTCTCTCCCAGATCTGGTATCCTAATGTTCCTTGTTCTCTTTATTCACATGTTCTCTCATCTCCCAGGAGCCTCTCTACCTTGCATGGTCTGACAGGCTGGTCATCTTAGGGTAGTCACACTTCTTACATTTTGTCTGACTTCGAAGACAAAATAATGAAACTTCTGGGCCAGTTAAGGGCTGTACCCAGAACTACCCAGCCTGGTATTACTTTGACCATATTCTATTTGTCAAAGAAGTCACAGGGTGGAGTGATAGACTCTCCCTCTTCGTGGGAAAGTGACAAAACCACATTGCAAAAGACTGTTGAGATAGGAGATAATGTTATGGCTAGTTTTGGAAATTATAAGAAGCCATACTGAGCTCTTTAGGCATTGATAGCAGCAGGGTTACTTTGTTCAAATTCCATTTAGAGTTTCTAAACACTTAAAACCATAGAAAATAGTGGTTTTGGGTTTTTTTTTCATTGCCTCTGCTTTTCCCCCTGTTTCTCTTCTACAAAAATCAATTGAGTGCGCATAAAGGTATAACCTCTCTGTTACATTCACAAAATTGAATTTAGGTAATGGTCTCAGTTACTCATAGTCTGAGGTAAAAAAAAAGTCTCCTTTTTCATGTTTCCTCCAAAATTTTTAGTCAAATATTTTTGGTTTATATGGAAGAAAATACATAATACAAGAACAATCCTGTCACATTAAGGAGCTAATTTATCTCCTGATAATTTTGGCTACCCAAATGCTGAGAAGCATCATTCATTCATTAATTTATTTATGAACCTGACAGTACTTAGCACTGGAGATACAAAATTGGGCAAAGGCTCCCATTTTCGCAGAGCTTACAATCCAGACATTAATCAAATAATTCCAATAAATAAATGTATAAATAAAAACTGAGCTAAGTAATATGAAAGAACGAACCACAATTCTATGAGAGCAGATACCATAGGAATCTGTCCTAGGCTAGTGGGTCAGAGAAAATTTACAAGAGGAAGTAATGCTTGAGTTGAGAGATGAAGAATGATGATGAGTAAGTAGAAGAAAAAGCAAGGCAAGGCCATCTCAGGTGGGAGGTGGTGTGGAGACCTCATTGGGATGAGAGCATAATCCACTTGAGAATCCAAAGAAGGCAGTGTGATTCTAGAACAGGGAAGGAGAAGGATAGTAGGACAAAATGTAGATGGAAATGTAGGTAGAAAAATCCATGTAAGCTCTTGTAGGCCTTCTTAAAGAGTTTTTTCTTTATTGTAGACCGATGAGAATCTGTCAAAGAGATTTAAGTCAGAGATGACACAATTAGATTTGATTTGTAAAAAAGAAATTACTGCAACTGTTCTTGAGGGAACAGGTTGGAAAGAGTTAGGGAAAGGGGAAGACCCGGAATCAGTGGGACCTGGTGGGAGGCCTGCACAGGTGAGGGAGAATAGATCAGGGTTAATACAAGTGTATAATACAAGTGTAGACATTAGAGGGAGTTAGGAGGAGAAGAAGATAAGTCTTGCTGATGGGCAGGTCAAGAATTACCATGCCTATTCATTTTAGCCCTCACTGATTTAAGGAAGTTAGAAGACCCATTTAGATGGAGAAAGTCATGGATTTCAGACAGTTTAGAATTTATGTCTCAAGTCATGTTTTATGTGCTTTGGGAACTACTAGCTCAGCAGTCTAGAAGGGAATTGGATATACAGATAACTCAGAAAGTGAGTTCTGAGCTAGAGATATCAGTTTGAGGGTCATTGGCAAATAGAAAGTGATTGGAGTTTTATTTGTAATAATGAGTCCTAAGAAAGAGTGTATAGGATCGGAATCAATAAGGGCCTAAAACTGAGTCCTAATTAGCTACATTTATTTGACTTTGCTCTTATTTTGCTATTATTTCATGAAGGAAATAATGATACGGTTTTTATCCAATTACTTCTGTCAGAGTATATTTTTTTAAAAATGAGGTCTCTGATACAAACTATGAATCCCTAAGTTGCAGTACAAATTTGGACAATTGTTTATCTTGTGCTTTCATTTTTAAAAAAAGCAATTGCAGCTTGTTTCTTCCACTTCAGTTACAGAAGGGAAAAAGAAACTTTTCATAGGTATTTTAGATTTAAAAAAGCAAGAATAGATTTGGCTTTTCATGGTTTTTTTAAAAAAGGTATATTTATAAATAACCTACTGCCCATAGAAGGAAGGAGGGCTTATCTG
Organism: Dasypus novemcinctus; assembly: GCF_030445035.2. Classification (NCBI taxonomy): domain Eukaryota; kingdom Metazoa; phylum Chordata; class Mammalia; order Cingulata; family Dasypodidae; genus Dasypus; species Dasypus novemcinctus. The sequence continues at coordinate 153,515,645 of NC_080674.1, read as the reverse complement.
ATTATAATGGTGATTGGATTTTTTATACATACTGACATTTGGTACAGGCCCTATCTTTGAATCATCCCATTTCTAGCAGCTTTATAACATTTTTAAGTGTTTATTTCTCTGTTAAAATAGAAACACACATACCTGTACTCTTTTCCTCTTGAAAGGAAATCCACTGTGATTGTACCATTCCACTGGGTCTCAGAGCTTGTTAAATCATGTCTTAGCTTGGAGAAGGAATGTAAGCCAGCTTGCTTCACAATGCCAGGAGAAGGGCTCTTTTTAAGCTTGTGGATGTTCACAGCTGTCCACTCTATTTTTGAGACCGCTATCGTTGGGTAACAAAACTGACAAATAAAATGAGCACTGAATAGAAGTGGCGATGATATTCAGTCATTGAGATGGGTTGGTCATAATCTCAAGTGAAATATGTGCTGTGAGCATAGAAATATACTTTAATTACATTTTCATTGATTTTAATAATGATAACCAATATTAGTGAGATTATGGGAAAGCACTCATTCTCTTTACTCTTGGTGGTAGCTTGGAGAATAGTTTGATCATATGCCACTACATCTTAAATATGTGTGTACTATTTGCTTGAGCAACTTTTATTTCTAGAAGTTTAATGCTAAGGAATTCATCATGAAACTTTGAAAGGTTTCTATAAGAATATTCTTTCATCTTTGGCTTATAGGAGCAAAACTTAGAAATGATTACATTTCCAAGCATAGAATGTGGGTTATAAATGATAAGGTCCATTTATATGCTGTCATAACATGTACCAATTGTAGCAGTTTGGTATGATTTATGAATTCCAAGAGAAGATATTGATTATGTTTGTAAACTGGTCTCTTCCTCTGGGTATGACACTCTTTGATTGTATTAAATTCAAAGGTTTTACATTTACTTGATTAAATCAAGATTAGAGCTTTAATTCAACCATGTCAGTAGGCTGTGAATCAGGGTTGAGTCCCCTCCTCCTTGGTGGGCTGATAGAAAGTGACACTCATGGAAGAAGACTTGAAAGAGAAAAGAACTTGGCCATTTTGGTCTTGCCATGTGACAGAAAGGAGAGGACTCAAACAACTAAAGCCCAGGGAAGGAAGATGTACCATATGCCATCCTGTAGCTGGGAAAGAGGAAGGCTGAGCCTTGTAGAGATTGGCAACCATCTTGCTTCAGTATGTGGCAACTGACTTTGATGAGAAAGGGAACCTTGAGTTGAACTCTTTAGGGCCTTGTAACTATAAGCTTTTACCCAAAATAAATACCTTTCATAAAAGCCAACAGATTTCTGGTACTTTGCATCAGCACCCCTTTGGCTGACTAATGCACCCATTAAAATTATGATGTGGGAAATATAATGAACTAGAAAATGATTTCAATATTTAAAAGCAATTTACTAATTAGCATGTAGAGTACGAGTGTGTGTGAAAATGACTTTTTATAGAAAAAAGACTGAAATTGTATGCACTAATGTCTTAAGCACTGTTATCTCTAAGTTTTACGTATACAGGTGACATTTATTATCATTTTTGTTGCTTTCTGTATATTACAAATTTTCCTCAATATGTGTGACTTACATAGAGCAAATTCAAGTAATTTTAAAAATAAGACTCGTTTATTCAAAAATGTACCTATCTCTTTGCCCCTTATCTAGCTGATGTTTAAATCCTAAAAGGGGAGATATCTTCCTTTTCAATTCTGCAAATATATTTCTTTGAGAAGAGGGTTTACATAGCTATGTCAGTCACTTGACCTCATTTAAATATGCTCATCCTCTCCCTCCAAAGAATGAAGTTCTATAGGTCCAAAGGAGGATGAATAATGAGACAATGGAGCACCAAAAGAACAGGAGTGCACAGGAAACAAACACCTGGACTCTGTCTACCTGTGGAGACCTCTGACTTTTTTATACTTTATCAATTGAGGAAGAAATTGGTAATTTATTAAGCTAAGAAGTCTGCTCAAGGTCTTGGCAATTTGAAAATTCTCAGTAGTTTTGGAGTTCATTATTTGCTTTAAAGCAGATTCAGATGGAGGTGTAAATGAAGACCCTATCTCTATTGCTCCAAATGTATATTGATAAAGATCTGAGATATAGTCAGCTACTGCAAAGCCTTGGTGCATTATTAATTCTGTTGCCTTCTCCAGTTTATAATAACCTGAAGTATTCTAAAGAAATTTCTTCTTTCTCCTAGAAATTTTCTTCATTTATTCATTTCTGGTGGAAAAATTCATGTTTGAAGAGATAGCATTTAAAAATCTAAATGCTATTTGATTTTAGACAGCAGGTTGAAGAAGTATGATAAATCATTAAAAAATGAAATCTGTAAAGGAGGAAGTATTTAATGATCAGCTATTCTGATTTGGATATTTTATATAATTAAAAAATATAATTAAATTATTTATAAATGTCTATATAAACTAATTTAATTAACAATTCAATTCCATGAGGTCCGTGATTTTTTCCCTTGCTTTACATAGGAGAAAACTGAGATTTGAAGATTGTAAGCAGTTTGTGCAAGTTCATACAACTAGAAAGTACTGAACTGGATTCAAACCTTGATCTTCTTCAGTTCCAAGGTCCCAATTTCCTCCATTGTGCCATGTTATTTATCTAGAATTTTAAAGGACACACATACAAAAACAGAAAGACCCTACTCTACTACTACTAACCCTCCTTTCACTAATTCACTACCGCTACCACCACCAACTACAATGTGAAGTTTAGGACCATTTCAATAATAGAATGTATCAGTGTAGCCATGTTAACTGATTACTGCACTCATCTGTTTTTAATGACAACAATTTAAAGCCAATCAGAGAGTGGTTGATTTCTAGGTGATCTGTACTATCTAAAGCCCCAAAGTTACTCAGAATTCTCTGACATCCACCTCCATTTTCTTGGCATAGTGTAACTTCACACTTGAATTTATTTCTATCGTCTATCCTCAGAATCTTTGCAATCAAGTTATTTTAGACAATGATAAAGTGGCATTTGACTCACCATTTTGGATGATTTGAGGTCCTTATTTATTTTATCTCCTCATAGAATTTTTTTGTATCTTGTAAGCTTATACATATAAATGACAACCTAGGTCGGGTATATTTTTGCTGCTCTTGACAAACTCGCTGAACCGCTAGCACTGGTGGGATTAAACATGCTGAAATGTCTAAATTACTTAAACATATTTCCTCTCTATCAGAAAAGTGAGTTTTCACCAGGCTTGTTGAATGCATTTGACCATTTTAGTTAAGATTCATAGGAAGGCAAGAGAAAATAGCATTTTAAAGTTTACATGAAAAATCTCATTGATATGCCTGCTCTTGCAGACAAGCACTTTCTGTTGTGGATTTGCTAGAGGTAGGGGAGAAGCTATGAGACTTGTGCTCAACCAAAAGAAAGATATATTTATATTACATTTATACATTATTATATTGAATATTTTATATCATATTAAATTATATATGTATATTATATATTAAATGGCTTGGAGTTGGTCTCTCAAAATACCAATAATATCACTTAAGAGATATTTAAAAGTTCAAGGCACAAACCAAACACTTTATGACTAACAACCATAACTAAGTGCTTAACAAATGTTGCCAGACATTATTCTATGTATTTATGTTTATGTACATATATAATTGCCTATGTGTATATATATGACATATAGTTTTCACAATAGCATGCATGTATATATGTACACAATGTGTATATATATGAATCACATATATATATGTTATATAATCTATATATGTATATATGTATAAATAATTATCACAACATTCCAGTGAGATCTTATTTTCAAGTAAGTAGAGGCTCAGAAAGCATGAATAACTCATTTATATTCAAATGTTTAGTAAGTGGCAAAGATGAAATTGTGAACAGAAGTATCTGGGTCCATAGCAATGATGCTAATCTATATCTTATACTTCCTCCTTAGTAATGCCCTACCAGGTAACAGAGTTTCGCAAATTGTGGGCTGAAAACCATCTTCATCAAAGTCCCCTGAAGTACGTGGTAAGCTCTATCACTGACTTTCCAAATAAGTTTCTGGAAGGTAGGCCACAAAGGTCAGCATTTTAAATTTTCTTCTCAATTGCTTTTTTTAACTCTGAAGTTTGAGAGCCAGTGTGGGTAATAGATGGGTCTATGATGGAAAGAGTAATACACTGGTGAGGGCTTAGTATTAGGAGTCAGGTCACCTGGGTTTTAATCTCACTCTGTTTGATCTGTGACCTTGGAAAAGTTACATCACCTCTCTGGCCTGCATTACCTCATCTGTTAGACCAAATGCCTACTTTAGCATTTACATATATATTATTAAGTAGAACACCCCTCCCCACCAACATGGGAAATACTGGTTCTATTGTGCCCTACATTGATCAGCCCACAGAAGAGTTCTTGCTACAGGGTTGGTCACTGCATTTAGAAGAGGTTTTCATTATCTGGAGTAGAGTGGAGGTTGTCCAGCCCTGCAGTCAGGGAGGATTCTTCAACCCAGAAGCAAAAGCAGTAGGCTTCTGCCTTAACTTCAAACACTCTCCTAGGTGTAAAGGTAGGTGAGTGAGTGATGTAGCTCCAAATGTGCTAGGGTTGAGGCATAGAGGCATTTGTCTCTGATTAGCTGCTTATTTTCCATGAATATAAGCAATATTTCCTGATTTGAGAAATTGGGAGCTTTTCATCCTGATAGCAATAGCTCTCTAATCTATTTTACCTAAGAGGTAATTTCCAGTCTCTGAATGATTACTGCAAATCCAACAGCATGCATTCATTTGTGGCCCACACAACTGTAGTGGCCTTTAGGAGAGAAATAAATATGTCCTCAGTGACTTCTTTGTATTTGCAACTAACTGATCTGTCTGCAGAATCTGGCATCTGCATATGCAAATGAATGTTTAACAGTACACCATGGAATGCAGGGACACATTTCATTTTGCAGGGATATTTTGGGAGCCTGGAAGATAATGTGGCCTTTATTTTAATCTGCAGCGGCATGTCCATTGCTTACCATACCAACATGTTTACTAAATGAGTGTTTGATAGTTAAGTCCCAAAATAAACAGCTACTGAATATTCATGTTGATGTGTGCAATCAGGAAAAAACCCAGGAATAGAACCTCAGAGTGCATACTCCTACTCCCCATCTGTAACCATTAGGATAATAGGACTACATTATCACAAGTTCAGTATGGAGTCATTCATTCAACAAACATCTATTAATTGCATATTACATACAAGCCAGTGAAATAAACAATGGATGTTTTTTAAATAGCGAGGAGGAAAAATCACCTGAAAATAAAGGACAGTTAAGAATATTAATTATTAATATTATTAATATAGAAGCACTCAATTAAAAGGCAGAATTTTTCAGGTGGATCAGAAAGTGAGACATGATGATATCCTGCCCATAAAAGTGCACCTTAATTTATTTCACAAAAAGATATTTAGCACTTTATCACAAGGGCAACAGGTGACTAACGATACATACCTATCTTTGTATTTCCCTTCAGCTGGCTATAGTTATGGATTTTATGTGCTTTGTAACCTACTACACAGAAAGCAACAGACAATGGAAGATTTAAGGGGAGTGTTATCAGCTTCCAATTCACATGAGGGCTTTGGGTTTATTTTACTTCTTTTCATTAAGACTGGAATCAAGTTTACATGTAAATTTTTGGTAATTTAAGTTACATTTTGTGTCATTCAGTGTAAAGAAACTGTCTAATTTGAAAACAATGTAGGTTATGAAAAATAAAGATTTAGACACTGCTGAAAAAATAAAACCAATTGGAAGAGATATGCCATGCTAATACTAATCAAAAGAAAGTTGGAATGAATAGGTTAATATGTGGCAAAGTAGATTTTAGAGCAAAGACAATTGCCAGAGATAAAGAGGGTCATCACTTAATAATACTAAAGTGGTCATTTCATCATGGGGATAATGCTAAAAGGTTAATGTACCTAATAACAGAGTTTTAAAATTCATGAAGAAAAAAACTGACACAACTGTAAGAAGAAATATATGTAAACACAATTATAAATGAAGGTTTAAACACCTCCCATTCACATTAACTGAAAGAACAAATAGATATTTAATAAAGATGGAACAATATCATGAAATAGCTTTATGTAATTGTCACTTATGGCTCATGCCACTGATTTAACAGAAAAACAGATGTTCTCTTCCAGTATACACAGAATATTTTCCAAGGTATGCCAAGTTTTAGGCCGGGGATCAGCAAACTACAATCTACTGGACAAATCCAGACCATTGCCTAGTTTTGTAAATAAAGTTTTATTGAAACATAGCCATGCTCATTCATTTACATATTTTTTATGATTGTTTTCATGCTGCAACAGCAGAGTTGCAATTCCAACAGAGATTGTATGATGTCAAAGCCTAAAATGTTTATCATCTGGGTCTTTATAGAAAAAGTTTGTTGACCCCAGTTCTAAGATATAAAACAAATGTGAATGAATTTAAAAGAATTCAATTCATACAAAATATGCACTATGACCATGAAATTAAATTCTAGAAAGGAAATGTAAAACCCCCAAACATTTGGAAATTAAATAACACATTTCTAAATAACCCATTCATCAAAAAGAAACCAATAGAAAAGTTAGAAAGCATTTTAAATGAAATGAAAATGAAAACCCAAATATCGTACATTGAAAACAGTGTTTAGAAGAAAATCTATAACATTAATGCTCATATTTAAAAAGAAAGCAATTAAATCAAAGACTTCAATTTTCATCTTAAAAGCAAGAAACAGAGCTATTTAAAATCAAAGCTAGGAGAAGAAAGGAAATAATAAAGATCAGAATGAAATAGATGAAGTTGAAAACAAAAATGAAATAAAATCAAATAAACCAAGACTTCCTTTCTTGAGATGAGACTGAAAAAGGAGATTTTATGACACAAAATAATAGCAGAGTAAGTGAAGTGATTTAGCTACAAATTACACAGATATTAAAAGCATAAAAGTGGATTTTTATGAACAACTTTATCAGATAAATTTGACTATTTAGAAGAACCAAAAATTTTTCTTGAAAGTCACAAAATACTAAAGCTCACCCAAGAAAAAATAATCATCCAAAAAGCACAATATGTTTAAAAAGTGAGTTTGTACTTTATTTCTTTGTCATGAAGAAAACTCCATGTCCAGATGGCTTCACTGGTAAATTCTATTAAAAAGGTAAAGAAAAATAATATCAACTCTTTCAAACTTTTCTAGAAAATTGAAGAGGAGGTGATGTCAGCATTAACTTGATATCAAAAGCAGACAAAGTTTTAACAAGAAAAGAAAACTACAAACAAGTATCCTTTGTGAATACACATAAAAAACTCTTAATGTCATATTAGCAAACTTAATCCAATAATCTATAATGATAAAACATGATAAAGTGGGGGTTATCCTAGAAATCAAGGTTGGTTTAGCAGTAGAAAATTAATCAATGCTATTTTTCCTATTAAAAGCATAATAAATTAATCTACATGAATATCTGTATTGAAAGTGGCAGTTAATTCAGAAGTATTGAATGCTTTCCCTGTTAGTTGAGGAACAATGTGAGAATATCCATTCTCACCACTTCTATTCAACATTGTTCAGGAGGTTCTATCCCAAGCTATAAGGAATATGATTAAATAAAAGCCATCTAGTTTGGAGAGAAAGAAATATATTTGGTTTTATTCATAGATCACATGGTAGTGTACGTAAAAAAAACTATTGTAATCTACAAAGAAACTTCTAGAACTCATAAGTGAGCTTAGTATTTAATATCAATATAAAATCATATTTCTATATACTAATAACAATCAGATATTAAAAATTTAAAAGAAAACAATTGGTAATGGCATTAAAATACCATTTTAATAATTTAATAATTTAATAATTTAATACCATTTAATAAGTAAAATAAAAAAATTTGCTTACTTGGAAAACTGAAAAATATTGCAGAGATGAATTAAAGAAGACCTAAATAAGTGAGGTTATAAACTATGTTCATGGATTGGAAAACTCAATATTCTTATGATGTCCATTTCTCCTAGAATGGTCACTAGATTTGATGCAATACAAATCTGGATGGTTTTTGGTAGAAATTGTTGAGCTGATTCTAAAATTCATATAGAAATATAAAAGATCTAAAGTAACAAAATCATCTTTGAAAATGAAGAATGAAGTAGGATGACTAACACTACATAGTTTCTGGACTTAATATAAAACAACAATAACCAAGTTAACAAGGTTTTGGCATAAAAATAAAAGGATGAAGGAACAGAAGATTGACTTCTGGTATGACAGCTCTGCTGATTTGCTTCCTAGTGAAACTGGTAAATTTATTAAAAAAAAAAAAAAACAGCAAAAACAAAAAAATAAAACACCAAACAAACATTATAGAAAGCCTCTGAAAATGGTCCTAAGGGCAAACAACAAATGAATAAAGATCTATTCAAAAAAGTCTATGAAAATTCAACAGGCTATTTTAAGTCTCTGGTATTTGAACCAGGACCTCTTCTTCCTCTTCCCCTCCCTGCTCAGTAAGGTGGAAACTCCACTGCAGGATCCTCCAGCTAAAAGCACAAGGCTCCCTCTCCAGTTCGAGAGCTTCCTTCCTATGGGTTTCTGAGGCTAAGTCACAGGCGAATGCTGTTGAAAGTGGGGACTCCCTATTCCTCTCAGTCCCTTGGAATAGAGGCTTTACCTCAGCAGAGAATCTGAGAATACTGGACCCCTGACCACCCTTGTCCATTTTATGAGGGGGTGGTTCCACATCAAGAAAGGCTGTCAGAGGGACCTCTGGTTACTGACACACAGACCAAGCCCTCAGCCCTCCATACACCAATCACTAACTGGGAGAGAAACTTGCCATTGTTCCCACCAGCAGATCCAGAACCCTGGCTAAGAGATTTTTCCTGGGAAGAGACACAGGCCATAAAAAAAGTATTCTTTAATCTCTTTCCAAAGGAATTAAGTGTGGAGAATTTCAAGCCTAATGGCATTCTCAAGAACAATGGAGTTTGAGGTAAAAGGCAATTGGGCAGAAGATTCAAAATACAAGTTAAGCTTATGGAAAATCAGTTGACCATAGAGGTGAGCATACCAAAATAGCATACTATTTTCTGGGATAGAATAGTCTCTTCACTAAGTGGTGCTGAGAGAACAGGATATCCATAACCAAAAGAATGAAAGAGAACCACTGTCTTACTCTTTATGCAAGAATCGACTCAAAATGGATCAAAGACCTAAAAGCCAGGACCATAAAAGTCATAGAAAATAACATAGGGAAACATCCCCATAAGAACCTGTAGTAGGTGGAGCTCTTAAACCTTACACCCAAAGCACAAGCAAGAAAAGAGAAAAATAGATAAATAGGATCTCCTCAAAATCTCAGCAGGATCTCATTGAGTGCCACATTAAATATTGTTTCAGAATACGGGGTTCCAGAGGAGTCTGGAGACATCCAGACACTAAAGGCAGGGCGTCAGCTCAGGAGTTTGGTACCCTGCCAGTAATAGTATAAAATGTTGTGTATATAATGTACTGTTCAGTCTATAACATAGAAATGTAATATAGCTGAAATATATTTGCCAGTAACAGCACAAAGAAGTATGTGAGATCAAATCTTTATTGAGCTAAGGAAATGACTACAGATAGTAAAATAATAATTATAAAAATATATTGTTAGATTTGTAATATTAAAAATGTAATATATAAGAGCATATCACAAAAAGTGGGAAAAGGGAATAGAGCTATGTAAGAGTAAAAGTTTCATATATTGCATGAAATAAGCAGCAAAACTTGAAACTGATTTTGATAGATTAAAAAGCATATGGTAAACTATAGAGCAACCACTAAAAATATAGTGGCAATATTTAATTAAATTAAAATGCTACATTAGAAAACATTCATTCAATTAAAAAAAAAGAAGTAGAGGAAGAAGAGGGAGACAAAAAAGACGTGAGACATGGAAAATAAAAAGTGAGATGGCAGACATAAATCCAACTATATTAACAATAACATTAAATGGGAATGGGTTAAGCAATCTAAATGAAAGACAAAGATTATCAGATAGGATTTTAAAAAACCTCTAACTATATACTGTCTCAGGAGACACTTTAATTTCAAAGATACAAATAAAAGGATAAAAAGATAAAAAAAGATATGCCATGCTAACAGCAATGACAAGAAACTTGGAGTAACTATACTGATATCAGAAAAAATAGACATTAAATAAGACAGTGTTGTTAGAGATATAGAGGGACATTTTTAGAATAATAAATGGTCAATTCATCAGCAAGATATAACAATTATAAATATCTACCCAATAACAGAACACCAAAATTCCTAAAGCAAACACTGACAGAAGTGAAGAGATAAATAAACAATTCAAAAGGAAGAGTTGAAGAGTTCAATTATAATGAATAGAACAACTATGCAGAAGATAAACAAGAAATAGAGACTTGAGCAACACTAGGTCAAACAGACATCTGTAACACTTACCCAACAACAGAACATAAATACTTGTTAAGTGCACATGGAAATTTCTCCAGGATGGACCATATTTTAGACCATAAAACAAAACTCAATAAATTTAAAAGGACAGGAATAGCATAAAGTATGTTCTCCCACATCAATGGAATAAAATGAAAAATTAATAGCAACAAAAGTTGGGAAACTTACAAATATGTGGAAATTACAAAAGAAGTGCACATACACACTTTTAAATAACCAATAAGCCAAAGAAGAAATCAAAAGGAAAATTGGAAAATAGGTTCAGATGAATGAAAATGAAAACACAACATACCAAAATTTATGAGATACAGCTGAATTAGTGATTAGAGGGAAATTTAAAGCTGTAAATGCCTATATTAAAGAAGAAGAAAGCTCTCAAATCAATAATATAACTTCATACCTTAAGGAAATAGTAAAGAAGATCAAACTATACCCAAATCTAGTCAAGGAAGAGGAAAAAAGGAGATATGCAAATTGCTAAGGTTAGAAATAAAAACTATAAGAGAATACTGTAAACTATTATATACAAACAAATTAGAAATTTTAGATGAAATCGACAAATTCCTAGGAAGACATAACCTACCAAAACTGAATCAAGAAGAAATAGGCAATCTAATTAGACTTATAACAAATACAGAAATTGAATCCATAATCAAAACACTACTCACAAATAATAGCCCAGACCCAGATAGCTTTACTGATTAATTCAACTAAATATTTAAAGAGAGATCAGTATCAATTCATCACAAACTCTTTCAAAAAATAGAAAAGAAGGCAAAATTTCCTAAATCATTCTAAGAGGCCAGTAAGACCCAAAATTGGTTTAACCTAAAAAAAATCAATTTATACAATATATCCCATTATTTGAATAGATTGATATCAAAAATCACCTGATCATCTCAATAGACAAACACAAAAAAGTGGATGTAATCCAGCACCATTTCATGATAGAAAACACTCCTTAAACTAAGAACAGAAGGGATATATGGCTTCACTGGTGAATTCTACCAAACATTCCAAGAAGAATTAACACCAATTCTTCTCAAAATATTCCAAAAAAATTGAAGAGTAGAAGAATCTTGTTAATTCACTCTATTGTGCCACCAAAGTTAGATAAAGGCATCTCAAGAAAAAAGAATTACAGACCAATTTCCATTAAGAATAAAGATGGAAATATCCACAAGAAACACTACCATTCAAATTCAACAACACATTAAAAGGCTTCTACATCCTGGGTAAATGGGATATGCCCAAAGAATGCAAGGTTGGTTCAACATAAGAAAATCAGTCAATGTAATATACCACAGTAATAGAAGGAAGGGAAAAGAAAAACACATGCCCATCTCAATTGACACAGAAAAGGCATTTGATGAATTCCAGTGACCTTTTTGATTAAAGCAATCAGAAAAATATGAATAGAAGGGACTTCCTCAACATAATAAGGACATTTATGAAAGCTGACAACTAACATTAAACTCAATGGTGAATGATTTAAAGGTCTCCTTTAAGGTTAGGAACAAGACAAAGATGTCTGCTTTCATGACTGATACTCAGCATTATGCTGGAAGTTCTAGCCAGAGCATTTAGTCAGGGCAAAGAAAAGTCATCCAAATTGGAAAGGAAGAAGTAAAAGTATCTTTATTTGTAGATTAAATGATCCTTTTTGTGGAAAACCCCATAGGATTCACAAGAAAACTAACTAAGCTAATAAACAAATTCAGCAAAGTTGCAGAGATAAGAATAACATGCAAAAATCAATTGTGCTCTTACACATAAGCAATGAATAATCCAAAATAGAAACCAAGGAAACAATTCCTTTTCCATTACATCATAAGGAATAAAATATATAGGAATAAGTTTAACTAAGGAAGTAAAAGACTTGTATTCTGAAAACTACAGAACACTACAGAAATAAATTAAAGCCCTAAATAAATGGCAATACATCCCATGTGCATGGATTGAAACACTTAAAATTGTTAGGATGACTGTACTACTAGAAAGTGATCTACAGATTCAATGCAATCTCTATAAAAATCCTAGTAGCACTTTTTGCAGAAATGGAAAAGCCAATTCTCAAATTCATTTGAAATCACAAGAGGCAAGAATGGCTAAGTCAATCTTGAAGAAGAACAATGTTTGAGGTCTCACACTTCCTGATGTCAAGACTCTCTACAGAACCACAGTAATCAAAACAGTGTGATGCCAGCATAAGTATAGACATATACACCAATGGAATAGAATTGAGAGTCCAAAACTGAACCCACTCATCTATGGCCAATTGATTTTTGACAAGTGTGCCAAGTACATTAAATAATGAAATAAATAATCTCTTCAACAAATGGTGCTGGGAAAATCCTACCTTACGTCATATACAGAAATTAACTCAAAATAGACCAAGGATCTAAACTTAAGATCTAAAATAGGGGAAAATCTTCGTGACCTTGATCAGTCATTAATTTCTCATATATGACACCAAAAGCATGAACAACAAAAGAAAAAAATGGATTCAATGGACTTCATCAAAATTAAACATTCTGTATATCAAAGGGCATTATCAAGAAAGTGAAAAGACACAAAGGACAAGCATTTACAATATTCCACTTATATAAAATACCTAGAATATGCAAACTCATACAGATAGAAAATAGATTAGATTACCAGGGACTGTGGGATGGAGGAGAAGTGAATGGAGACTTATTGCATAATGGGTACAGAGTTCCTGATTGGGGTGTTAAAAATGTTTTAGTAGTGTATGGTGGTGATGGTAGCACAACATCATGAGGGTACTTAATAACACCTATTTTTATACTTGAAATTGGTTAAAATGGGAAATTTGATTGTAAGTATGGTACTACAGAAAAGTTACAAAAAAGAGACTCTACTTAAGGGATCAGTAGAGCATCAAATAAGGGAACTTTCCAAAAGGAAAAAAAAATCATTAAGCTTCAGCTAATAATTTTTAGGGATGTAGCCACCACTGAACTGAAGTTTGAGGCTCTTTAAAGAATAGGAGTTGACAGATAAAAACTAAAGGAAGATGGTTCTCTAAATGAACAAACAAACAAGCATACTAACTAACTAGAACTCTGGAACATATTGAAGGCAGGAAAACTGTTGCATCTAGAGGCTTCCCACAAAGACTTAAATAGAAGGGTAAGAAAGAAACTACCTCTGCACCTCAGAGGAAAATGTCAGTGTCAAAAGAATTATGGCAATAACTTGAAAGAACAAACTAGTTCTTAAGTAGGTTGGATTAATCAGAAATACTTAAAGAAATAACACAGGGTCCTAAACTTCCTGTGTGAAAAGGTTACTGGCAGTAACATTGGGACCTGGAGTATTATTATCAGTATGATTCTGTTTCTCTTCCTGAGGGAGCCTGGAGAAAATCTAGTGGCAATCTAAAACTAGAGTATGAAGAAAGGGATTAGTGGAGCACTCTCATTTGTTTAAGTTCTAGTTATTTAGCATTTTATTGTACTCTTGTTTGAAAGTGCTTTTAAAAATGCCTTTATTCTCCTTAAGGAGCAGCCAGTGGTATGCTGGAACCAGCTAATACCTACTTCCAGAATCCACCATGCACATCTCTTGTAACATTTACTTTCCAGAACAACACATTGGTAGTTTGAAATCATCCATACTGGGAGGATTTATATCATGCAGTTGGCAAATACTACAAATCAGGAGTTTTTCTTTTTGTTGTTAAATGTTTACCAGCACAATATTTGGAGGACTAAGATCATAAAACTTTCTACTATTGAGGCCTAAGACATGTTAGGTATCATTCTTAGGGAGGCAGACTCTGAGAGACAGATTTTCATGTAAGAAGTTCTTTGAGGAGTGCTCCTAAGATTCATACCGGTGAGGAAGAGAAGGAAATAGGAATTGGAAGAGACAATTTAATTATAATGTAGTCACAAGAATGACCTTTGTCAATCCCATAGGAGCTTTGTTCCTTGGATGATCCTTTAGAGCAGTTCCTTCTGAGGCAAGCGACCTGGCTTTCATAACCTTGAGTGGATTTGGGTAGGCTGTGTACTGACCCTAGAGAGGGGACTTGGCTTGAGCTTTAAAGAAACTTTTTGGCTGAAGACATTAGGCAAATGGCACTGTGCTAAGAGCTGTCAGCCACCAGTAGTCTCGGGCTAGGAGAAGTGAGTTTCATCCCTGGTATACAAGGATGGTTCAATACAAGAAAATCAATGTAATACACCACATAAACAGATCAAAAGGAAAAAACCACATGATCATCTCTATAGATGCAGAAAAAAAATTCAAGAAAATACAGCAATCTTTCCTACTAAAAGCACTACAAAAGACAGGAATAGAAGGAAATTTCCTCAGCATGATAAAAGGTATATATGAAAACCCACACCTAATAGTATATTCAATGGTGAAACCCTAAAAGCTTTCCCTCTAAGATCAGGAACAAGTCAAAGATGCCCACTTTCACTGCTTCTATTTAAAATAGTGTTAGAGGTACTTGGCTTGAGCACTTAGGCAAGAAACAGATATAAAAGTCATCTAAATTGGAAAGGAAGAAGTCAAAATATCACTATTTGCAGGTAACATGATCCTGTACATAGAAAACCCTGAGAAATCTACAACAAAGCTTCTAGAGCTTATAAATGAGTTCAGCAAAGTCGTGGGTTATAAGATCAATGGACAAAAATCGGTAACATTTCTGTGCACCAATAATAAGTAATCTGAGGAGGAAATCAAGAAAAAAATCCCATTTACAATAGAAAATAAAAGAATCAAATGCCTAGGAGTAAATTTAACTAAAGACGTAAATGACTTATATGCAGAAAAATATACAACAATGTTAAAAGAAATCAAAGAAGACTTAAATAAATAGTAGATTATTCCTTATTCATAGATAGGAAGACTAAACATCATTAAGATGTCTATCCTACCCAAACTAATCTACAGATTTAATGCAATTTCAATAAAAATTACCACAGCATTTTTTACTGAATTGGAAATAACTAACTATGAAATTTATTTGGAAGGGCAAGAGGCCCAGAATAGCCAAAGACATAATGAAAAAGAAAAATGAAATTGGAAGAATTATACTACCTGACTTTAAAGCTACAATGGTCAAAACTGCATTGTATTAGCACAAGGATGGACATACTGATCAATGGGATCAAACTGAGAGTTCTGATATAGATCCTCAAAAACACAAACTGATATTTGACAAGGCTATGAAGCCCATTCAACTAGAAGAGAATACCCTCTTCAACAAATGGTGCTTGGAGAACTGGATATCCATATTCAAAAGAATGAGAGAGGAACAACATCTCATACCTTATATAAAATTTAACTCAAGATGGATCAAAGATCTAAATATAAGAGCCAAGACCATAAAGACTTTTGTAGATAATGTAGGGTAGCATCTACAGGATAGTAACTTGGAACAATATAAGAAGTGAAGATCTTCAGTAAAGGTAATTACATGGATGAATGCAAAACTCTATCATATGATATCCTTGGTATGCAACTCTTCTCTTGATTTCTGATAAGATTTAGGAAACAATTGAATAAGAAATAACTGCATTTCCATGATACAAGCAAAGAAAATATAAAGAGGTAATATTTAAGAAAAACAGAAACAGGAGAAATGGAGACTAGGAGCAGACACTGGATGCTATTGAAGTTAAGTTGGTATCTTTCCAAACTAGGGTATTATAGACTTAGGTTGTTTAATACAAACCCTAGGTATCTGCAAAGGAAGGATGTAAAATACATGCAGAAATGGAAATGAGTACAATATCAAAGATCAACTATACATGAAAGAAGCCTGAAATAAAAGATGGACAAAAAAGATATGACACATAAAAAATAAAGGACAAAATAACTGAAGTAAATTCTACCTTTCAGTAATTACAATAAATGTAAATGTTTTAAACTCCCTGGTCAAAGGACAAAGGACACAGATTGGAAAATGGATAAAAAAGTATGATCCAAGTATAGGCTTTTTTTTTTTACAAAAGAATTACCTTAGGCTCAACGACACAAATAATTTGGAAGTGAAGGAAAGATAAAATATTGCACACAAATAGTAATCCAAGAGAACTGATGCACCTATACTAGCATCAGATAAAATAGAATTTGAGACAAAATTGTTACAAGACACAAAAAAGGACACTATGTATAAATAAATTTCCAATACATCAAGGAGAAATAATAACCATAAACATTTCTGAATTAACCACAATGCCCCAAATTTCATGAGGCAAACATTGACAAAAGTGAAGGAAGAAATAAGCACCTCTACAAAAATAGTTGGAGACATTAATTTTCATCAATGGATACAATACCTAGATAGAAGATTGATAAGGAAATTGAAGACTTGAACAATATTATTTTAAAAAATCAGGCCTAACAGACATACACAGCATACTGCATCCCAAATCAGCAGAATATACATTATTTTCAAGTGCCCAGAGGTCATTCTCCATATAAATCAACCATATATTAAGACACAAAACAAATCATAATAAATGTACAAATACTGAAATGATACAAGGCAACTTCTCTGAACTTTAAGGAATGAAGCTAGAAATCAATAACAGAGGAAGACATTAACAATCTATGAATATATGGAAGTTAAACAATGCACTCTTAAAATGACCAATGGGTCAAAGAAGAAATCACAAAGGAAATCAGAAAATATCTTGAGACAAATGAAAATGAAAATACAACATATCAAAATTTATGGGACACACTGAAGAAAGTGCTCAGAGGGAAATTTAAAGCTCTAAATGCTTTCATTAAAAAAGAAGAAAAAGGGAAGCAGATGTGGCTCAATCGATTGGGCTCCTGTCTACCATATGGGAGGCACTGGGTTTACTTCCCAGGGCCTCCTTATGAAGGTAAGCTGGCCCGTGCCTATGGAGAGCTGATGGCCTGTGCCCACAGAGAGCTGACAGTCCATGCCCACAGAGAGTTAGCACAGAAAGATGACACAACAAAGGGAGACAATCAGACACAGAAGAACTTGCAGTGAATGGACACAGAACAGACAGCAAGCAAGCAGCAAGGAGGGGGGGATAAATAAATAAAATAAATCTAAAAAAAAAAAAAGAAATAACTCTAATAACAGACCTAACATCTCATCTGGAGGAACTAGATAAATAAGAAGAAACTAAATCTAAGTTGAGAAGTAGGGAGGAAATAACAAAGATTAGAACAGAGTTAAAAGGAATGGAAAACATAAAAATTAAATAAGTAGCAATGAAGCCAGAAGTCAGCTCTTTGAAAACATCAGTAAAATTAGCAGACCTTCAGCAAGATTGAGAAAGAAAAGGAAGAGTAAAGATGCAAATAATGAAAATCAGAATGAAACTCTCAGAAATAAAAAGGATTTTAAAAGTTACTATGAATAACTATACAACAACAAATTAAATAACCTAGATGAAATGGATAAATTCCTGGAAGAACACAAACTACCCAATTGACTGAATAAGACCTAGAAGAACTCATCACACCAATAACAAATAAAGAGTTTTAATCAGCAACAAAAAATCTCCTAACAAAGAAAACCCTTGACCAGACATCTTCACTGATGAATGCCACCAAACATTCAAAAAAGAATTAACACCAATCTTGCTCAAACTCTTCCAAAAAAATTTAAGAGGAAGGAACACATCTCAGCACAGTATTACTCATGAATATTGTGGTGGTTTGAGGCTGTGTGAACCCTAGAAAAACATGTTCTTTAATCTAATCTATTCCCGTGGGTGTTAACCCATCGCAAGTAGGATATTTTGATGAAATTACTTGAGTCAAGACCTGGCCCAGCCCCATAATGATGGGTCTTAATTCTATTACTGGAGTACTTTCTGAGCAGAATGAAATTCAGATAGAAAGAAAGCTAAAAAATCAAGAAGGTGAACAGCAAAAGAAACCAGAAGAGAAGGTAGAAACTAAAAGATGCTACCATGTGCCATGCCATGTGCCAAGTAAGTACCAAAAATCACTAGCACTCAGTCCCAGAAGGCCACAGTCTTCAGGAAGAAAACATCATTTTGATGACACCTTAATTTGGTGTCATCAAATTAACCATGATCAAATAAATTCCCATTATTTAACCCAACTAATTTCATAATATTTACTTGGAAAGCCTAGAACTAAAGCAAATATGGATGCAAAAATCCTTAACAGGTGGCAGACTTGGCCCAGTGGTTAGAGCGACCGTTTACCACATGGGAGGTCCGCGGTTCAAACCCCGGGCCTCCTGGACTTGTGTGGAGCTGGCCCATGCGCAGTGCTGATGCACGCAAGGAGTGCTGTGCCACGCAGGGGTGTCCCCGGGTTGGGGAGCCCCATGCACAAGGAGTGCACCCCGTAAGGAGAGCCGCCCAGCGCAAAAGAAAGTACAGCCTGCCCAGGAATGGTGCCGCCCACACAGAGAGCTGACACAACAAGATGACAAAACAAAAAGAAACACAGATTCCAGTGTGGCTGACAACAACAGAAGCGGACAAAGAAGACACAGCAAATAGACACAGAGAACAGACAACCGGGGTGGGGTGGGGGGGAAGAGGGGAGAGAAATAAATAAATAAATCTTTAAAAAAACAAACAAAAAACAAACAAAAAAATCCTTAACAAATATTAGCAAACTGAATCTAATAGCATATTAAAAGGATTTTACCCTATGATAAAGTGAGCTTTATCCCAGGTGGGCAAAGGTGGTTCAACATAAGTAAAACAATTAATGCAATATGCCACATTAGTAGAATGAAAGAGAAAAATCTGATAATCTCATTTGACACAGAAGAAACATTTGAAAAAATTCAGCACCCCTTCCAGATAAAAACACTAAGAAAATTAGGAATATAAGGAAATATCCTTAATATGAAAAGGGCCTATATGAAAAACACACAAACATTATACTCAATGGTGAAAGCCTAAAGTCATTCCCCTTAAGATCAGAATAAGACAAGGATGCCCACTGTCACAATTGCTGGTCTATATTCTACTGGACATTCTAGCCAGGGTAATTATGCAAGAAAAAGAATAAAGGCATACAAATAGAAAAGGAAAAAAAATAAAACTCTGCCTACCTGCAGATGACAAGATCCTGTACATACAGATTCCTGAAAAATCCACAAGAAAGCTATTATAGCTAACAACAGCAGTATCATGGAATTGGGAGTTAATTGTTGATTGACAGCAAACCCCCAGAGATCTCGCAAACTATTGCATAGTTGGAGAGGGATCCCAGCCAATGGATCAGGAAGAAGTACAGATTACACTTCATCATGAAAGTAGAATATGTGGGGGTTTCTCTAAATACTCATTCTTTAAAACATATTGTCTGAATGCAAAGGATTATTAGGTGCTTCTTGATGCTTTCCTTGCACACTATGAACATGTGTACATGATCCCTTATTTGGTCCTGTACAATTCAGCACACATTTATTGTTCTGGCCATACACTTGATGAGGTAGAAGATACAAAGTTGGCTTTTAACAATTACTAACATATTCAGAGAATTTAGTGTGAGCTTGACCTTGTGCATAGATCTCACTACATCTTCACGTCAGCCCTTTGAGGATAAGCCTATTATTGTTTCTATTTAATGGATGAAAAAGCTGAAGCTTAGGAGCAGTAAATAATTTCCCAAGGCTATAAGTTTGTAAGTTGAGTAGGACAGAGCAGAACCTTTTGGTCTGACTGCAGAGTTTCAACTATTCTGCCATATATTTGCTAGTCTATAAAGAAGAGCTTTATTTATGCTAGTTGGATTCTAGTAAGGAGAAATTGATTGAAACCTTGAGAAACTAATTTGAATTAAGTAGCTAAAAATGGTAGTTGAGAAGAAGGAAGAGCATGGACAAAGGTACGGGTTCAGAATATTTTGTGACACTTGGGGAACAGAAGGAAATGTTATTTCAAGAGTTCATGGAAGATAAGGCTGGGACAGGATTATAGAAGTTCTCCATATTAGTCCACATGTAAGTAGCCCAAGAAAATATTTTGAGGAGATAAGTGAAGTATTTATATTTAATTTTTGGAGGAATGAATACATTATAATTGTGGAGGCTAGATTGCAGAAGGAAGTATGTGAAGGGAAGATACTTAGGAAGCCAGGACTGTATCCCCAGCATAAAAGTAAGCAAGCCTGTATAGGCCAGCCCTGTCCTAAGGATCTAATTGTTACATGAGCTGATCTGGGTGAGATCAGAAGTGTCGGGAAGGTACAAGTTGTTGTATATTAATGTTTCATATATAGGGTAAGAGCCTGAAGAAGTTTTACATCTAACATTCCCTAAGGTGCTAGATTTAAATGATAGCTTGTTAGAGACAACAGCAGAATTCTTTGGGTCTTAGGTAAAAATGACCCTTCCTCAATTAAATCAGGTATCCTTCCTATAGTAATTTATTGCACCCTATACTTTTTCTTCAGAAGCCATATCATATCTTGCATTTATTTATTTATGCACATAAGTAATTGTTTAATGCCTTGCATATTGCACTAAACTTTAAGCTTATCAAGGGCAATGACTTTGAGTATTATTATTATTATTATTATTATTATTATTATTATTATTGTGTTTCCAATGGTTATCACAATGCCTGGAATTTAGTAGGCATTAAATAAATTTTCAATGAATTGATTACACATTCCATATACAGTCTTCTGGGAAAAGGCTGGATTAAAATATGAGTCAGTGCTTTAGTAATAATTGAGTATATTCTTTTCACAAAGGAATTCCAAACATACATGGACATATCATTTGTCTTTTGCCACTTGTATTTGGGTCGTCAGACCTAAAGAGCTCTGAAAGGGGCCACTGGGGCAGAATGGAGGGATCTACCAATCTGTGAGCCAGGCTTTCCATCTTTCTGCTAGTGCTTTCTGTACCTGGCATGTGTGTGCAAAGTAAATTAATTAATCTCTTCCTGTCTGACTACTTTGGGGGAAAAACAGCTGCAAATTTGAATAGTCCTGGATAATCATACAAGCCTGGACACTGTTGTATTCTTGTCAGGACTCATTGTAGATCTCCCTAAATTATGGCAGCTTTGGAGTTGGATTACTCTCAACACAGCCCCTGAGGAGACATTATCACAGATGTCCTTTTAAAATAAATTCTTTCAAATGAAACTTGCCGGCTTCTACCCTCCCCTCATCTTCTTTCACTTGTGAATAGGCCCAGTCAATCTTTGGCCAACCCACCTGTCACTGCCCTAGTCAAGGAGTACAGCCCTTGCCCTAAGAAGGATTCCTGTATGCTGTTAATGACTGTCAAGCGAAAGTAGAAACTGCCCTTTTCAACTCTGTTCTCTGTAGCAATAAATCATCCACTCATCCCTGGTGAATTTCACAGTCTACTTACAGCTGGTATTTCATGACTTAACAGATATATTTTCAGCTGAACATCTCCAACCATGGTTCCTTCATCTTTTGGTGGCAACTCAACTTAAAAAAAAAATCCAAATCACCTGAGGACAAATTGAATAAAGTTCTTGGGAATATGGTCGATGACTTTAAGTTGTGGATGTTTTCCCTAATCTAGGAAGAGTATTTCTTTATAAATAAAATATTTATGTTGAGCTTGAACCAGGACTGTTAACTGTGTTGCTGTCTGCCTTAGCAACAACTTGTTGTTTTAGGAAGGAATGGTGGTAGTTCTTACTCATTTGCTTTTTAATTTTCACAGCATTTGTCAGGTGAGATTTGATTTTAGATTTAGGAACTGGCTTAAATGATTTTTTCTTTAACTTTCAGCTATTAAAAAAATATCTCACTGCATTCATTAATTTTAAAGAAGAGTAATTTCAGGTATTTAACATGAAGGGGACTGTACCTTTGCTTTTCTAATAAGCTGTATATACAGCATCAAGGATTCCAGGGAGACTTTACATGAGGAATAAACTCAATGGGCATGCACAATAAAATATAGTTTTCTGTTTGCTTAATCTTCTGCTTTTTTGTTAAAACCTTTAATTTGCCTATTAATATCCAAAGCTGGACTGTGCACAAAATGGCATAACATTAAGGATGGCTTTTGTGGCATTTAAATTCCGTTTTCTGGGAAGCGGACTTGGGCCAATGGATAGGGCATCTGTCTACCACATGGGAGGTCCGTGGTTCAAACCCCAGGCCTCCTTGACCCGTGTGGAGCTGGCCCACGCGCAGCGCTGATGCACACAAGGAGTGCCATGCCACGCAGGGGTGTCCCTCGCGTAGGGGAGCCCCATGTGCAAGAAGTGCACCCCATAAGGAGAGCCACCCAGTGTGAAAGAAAGTGCAACCTGCCCAGGAATAGTGCTACCCACAAGGAGAGCTGACACAACAAGATGATGCAACAAAAAGAGACACAGATTCCCATGCTGCTGACAACAACAGAAGCAGACAAAAGAACATCCAGTGAATGAACACAGAGAACAGACAACTGGGATGAAGTGGGGGTGGGGGAGAAGGGGAGAGAAATAAAAAAATTTTTTAAAAATTTTTAAATATTAAAAAAATTCCATTTTCTTTCCTCTTTTATCCATTTATATTAAGGGAAAATTTCAAATTAAGTAAAATGTAATGTTTAGGCATAAATAAGAGAGGATACTAAAACCAAAGCAGTGTTATTTGCTATCAACAGTCCCATATTCTGTCAGCAAAGTTCAATTTCTCTTCACCACTCTTGAGGATGAGAGAGAACTGAAACTTTCAATAGAAATTGTCATTATAATTGAGAAAGAGTGCTTCCAATATTACATTTGTGTTGTACTTTCCTTTTGCACTAAGTCGTATTATTATCTGAACTAAAAAATCTTTGTCAGTGTGAAGTTCATTAATTTTAATTAAACGGAAATATTTAAAAATTTTTACACTTGCAAGTAAATGAGAATTAGTTGCAATAATGTTCATTAAATAAATAGAGAAAATTAAAATTTATAACACTTTTCTAGATGGATCTAAAATGGTCTTATCAAAAAGTTCATTAGTTGATAAAGAGAGAAGTGTTTCAGTGGGTTATGGTAAAAGTTGTACCCAGAATCTAAAAAAAATATTTGTTTACTGAGCTGGTCTCTTTGGTTTATTTTCACTTCACCGACTTTGCTTTACAGTTCCATTGTAACATTAAAGTAGAGAAGAAAATACAACATCAACTCTATAAGCTTTTGCTAAAATAACTAGTTTACTCTCCTGTAATCACAACCTATGTATTTCTATACCTTTTGGCAGTGCCCAAAGCACTTTTATGCATGTCAGCTCTTCTTTGAAAGATCTGTCAGATTTAGTATATGTTTTAGAGATAAATGGGATAGATAACAAATCTATCTCTACCACATATTAGCTTTCACTCTAGTCAATTAACTTAAACATTTTGAGCCTCACTTACCTCATCTTTAAAATAGTAATAATAAATACAGTCTTTCAGGGAAACTCAGAGAATGAAATAAAATAATAGGTTGAACACTGTATGCATTGATCTGGCATATAAGTGCTTACTAAATATAGTTGCCTAATATCTCTTCAGTTATTAATTTCCCAAGGCTGCCTAGCCTTAAGGGTCTGAGGTTATCGTTAATTGGAGAACTGGTGCCGTAATTCTTGTTTAGAACTTTTCCTAGTACCCCTCGCATCACTTTCATTCTATATTACTCTGGAATATATAACAAAGGAAAACTATTTGCCAAATAGGATTTTGTTAATAACTTAACTCTTGAAGGGTGACATCATCAACATGGTGACGTAAGACATCCCATGAAAAAGCATTCACAAAGATTTTGCAAATAACAGGGCAAATTCTACTAGCTTAGAATTCTGGAGAACAGTAGAAATGTAGAAGGACTCTACAAATGCTGAATTGAAGAAACAGGTAAATATCAGGTTAGAAAAATTCTGTCCCAGACAATCAGGCAGACTTTATTCCCCTCTCCCTCACTTTTTCCTTGTAGCTTGGAAGTCACACAAAGGCAGCATGGCTCAGGACTCACCCACCATGGACAGAGAATGTGGAGTAACTCACAGCAGTGGGTTAGAATGCCACACATACCCAGGCACAGGTACCTAAGTCCACAGAGATTCAAGGCAGAACACAAGCCACTGAGGAGTGCAGGATACAAAAGGCCCCCGGGCAGGGGGTGGGGAGTGAGAGAGAGAAACCATGATAAAAATGCTGGCAAGAACTGTTGTGCTCTCACTCAACCCAGTTTCAGGTGACTGGACCAACTAAAGGCAAAGCATACTTTCCTAAAGTGAACCCACCTTTCTGGATTGACCCTATTTGGTTCTCTGGGGAAGGATACCCCAATGGAAAAGAAATGGATGGCAGGGAAGTCTCAAAGACAAAATAAAGGAGGTGTTAAAACTGAACTGTTGTAATGCTGTAAGATAAGACAGGTCACAGAACTAAAAAGTGTAACAAATCGTATGAGCTGGAGAGAAAAGTCTGCACAAAAACAAATAGAACAGATCAAGATTCCGAGAGAAGGAACAGAGGAAAAATGTCTCTCCCTGGAGGTGAAACAATTACATAAAGAGTGCAAACTTAAAAATTACACTACATATCCAGGAAAAGAATCCATTGAAGAAAAGCTGAGAAAATTGGAATGGTTAAACATGAGCTATTCCAAAGGTCTAGAGAAAGTTAGACCATGCTTCAAAGAAGAGTCTTAACACAAAAGCAATCAACAATAAAACCCTAGACAAGAGGAGATAAAGGACCTTCAGAGTTAAAAGATAATCATATGCCTAGCCATACTAAAAAACAGAGGATACTCAGAAATTAGAACAACTAATCAAATATATTTAAACAAATCTCCTAAATTAATTCAAGGAGAAGAAGGAAAATATGCACAAGCTGATAAAGGATATTAAGAAGATAATGTGTGAGCATAGAGAAGAACTTGAAAGTAAAAAAAGAAACAACAAAAATATGGGGGGATGAAAGGCACATTAGTAGAGATTAAAAATATGCTACAGACATACAAGCAGATTTAAACAATCAGAAGAAAGAATCCACAAACTAGAAGTTAGGGCAAGCAAACCTTATAGTCAGAAGAACAGATAATGAAAAGAATAGAAAAAATTGAACAGTGCCTCAGGGATTTGAGTGAGAGTATGAAGCACACAAACATATGTGTCATAGATATCCAAGAAAGAGAAGAAGGGAATGAACAGGAAAGTTTATTTGAGAAAATAAAAATTTTAAATATCCCAACTCTTATGGAAAACATAAATATACTTGTCCGAAAAATACAATGTACTACAAACAGAATAAATCCTAATAGGCCTATTCTGGGATACATACTAATCAGAATGTCAAATGCTGAAGATAAAGAGAGAATTCTGAAAACAGCAAGAGAAAAGTGATTTGTCACATGCAA
The DNA here is from genome assembly GCF_030445035.2 of Dasypus novemcinctus. NCBI lineage: Eukaryota > Metazoa > Chordata > Mammalia > Cingulata > Dasypodidae > Dasypus > Dasypus novemcinctus. The sequence continues at coordinate 153,489,777 of NC_080674.1, read as the reverse complement.
GGAATCCTCAATTAGACTAAGTGTTGATTTCTAATCAGAAACCATGGACACAAAAAGGCAGTGGGATAATGTAGTTAAGGTACTAAAGGAGAAAAACTGCCAGTCAAAAATTTCTTTATCTGACAAAACACCCTTCAAAAATGAGGGAGAGTTTAAAATATTCACAGATAAACAGAAACTGAGAGTTTATCAACAAGAGAAGCTGCCCTACAATAATTACTAAGTAGGGTACTGCAGGTTGAAAGAAATAAACAGGAGAAAATTGTTTGAAGTAGAGTGAAGAAATGAAGATCATCTGTAAGGGTAACTAAAAGGGTAAATGCAAAATCCCAATAATATTCTCTTGTCAACGTACACATTAATTCACATAACAATCAGAATACAATTGAACAAGGAAAAAGCAATTTCCTGATAAAGGACATGCAAAATACAAAGTGGTAAAATGGGGCAAGGGAACAACAGGAGGGGAAAGAGAGGGACTTGGGAGCATGGAATGAGTGTGCTATTGAAGCTCAGTTGGTGTCTATTCAAATTAGTAGGTTATAGATGTAGGTTGTGAAGTAAAAACCCCAGGGTTAAAAAAAAATGAAAGAAGGTATTTAAAAATATACATAGAAACAGAAATGAGGAAGACATAAGTCAAATACATCACAAAATATTAACTGTACAGAAAAGGAGTTTGCAATAAAGGAAAAGAAGACAAAAAAACAGATGTAACATATAAACCCCAAAGGACAAAATGGTTGAAGTAAGTACAGTCTTTATAGTAATAGCACTGAATGCTAATAGATTAAACTCCCCAATCAAAAGACATAGGTTGGCAGAATGGATAAAAACTATATGTGGTTTCTAAGAGACTCATCTTAGACTAAAAATACAAATGGGTTGGAAGTGAAAGGATGGAAAAAGATATTCCATGTAAATAGTAAACAAAAAAGACCTGGGTTATACATTAGTCAGCCAAAGGGGTGCTGATACAATATACCAGAAATCTGTTGGCTTTTATAAATGGTATTTATTTGGAGTAGAAGCTTACAGTTACCAGGCCATAGAGCACAAATTACTTCCCTCACCAAAGTCTATTGCCACATGTTGGAGAAAGATGGCTGCCGAGGTCTCCCAAGAGTTCAGGCTTCTTGGGTTCCTCTGGTCCCAGGGCTCTGTTTCTCTCTGGGTTCAACTGCTGTGCTATGTCCACAAGGCCAGCTGTAGACTATCAGGTAAAGGGCTCTGTCTCTCTGCCCACAGTTTCTGCCATGTCTAAGGAGCTGTCTCTATTCATCTCTGCTCTTCTCTTGTGTGTTCATCTCCTGGGCTCCAACTCAAAACTCAGCATCAGAACTACAACTTTCTTCTTTTGCCATCCCTTTTAACTCAGTACCCAACTGATGTGGTCCAATCAAGCTCTAATCATATTTAATTAAGTAAATGTGAAACTTCAGACAAACCAGTTTACAAGCATAATCCAATATCCATTTTTGGAGTTACTAACTATATCAAACTGCTACAGGTAGTTATACTAATATCAGGCAAAATAGACTTATGTCAAACATTATTATAAGAGACAAAGAAGGACACTATATATATTAATAAAAGGGGAATCCACTAGAAGAAATAACAAACATAAATATTTATGTACCTAACAACAGAGCCCTAAAATGCATGAGGCAAACACTGACAAAATTGAAGAGAGAAATGGATACTTCCACAACAATATTTCAAGACTTTAATACACCACCCTCATCATTAGATAGACCATCATGTCAGAGGATCAGTGAGGAAACAGAGAACTTGAATAATATGATAAATTAACTATACCTCATAGACATATACAGAACATTGCACCCAAAAAGAGCAGGATACACAATTTTCTCAAGTGTACATGGATCATTCTTCAGGATAGACCAACGGTTAGGTTACAAACATGTATCAATATATTTGGAATAATTGCAATCATATAAAGAATATTCTATAGCCGTAACAGAATGAAATTGGAAATCAATAACCGGCAGAGACTTGGAAAGTCCACAAATACATGGAAGTTAAATAACACTCATTTAAATAATCACTGGGTCAAAGAATAAATTGAAATGTAAATCAGTAAATATCTTGAGATGAAAGAAAATGAGAACCAATCACATGAAAACATATGGGATGCAACAAAGGCAGTGCTGGGAGGGAAATTTTTAGCCACAAATACTTACATTAAAATTGAAGAAAGAGATAAAACCTTGGATTGAACTATACACCTGGAAGAAATAGAAAAGAAAAAGAAAACTAAACCCAAAGCATGCAAAAGAAAATAAATAACAAAGATTAGAGCAGGAATAAATGAACCAGAGAATTATAAAACAATAGAGAGAGTTAATAAAGCTAAAAGTTGATTCTTCGAAAAGATCAAAAGATTGACAAACTCCTAGCTAGATTGACAAAGGAAAAGGAGAAAAGACATAAATAAAATCAGGAATGAAGAAGGGGGACATTACTACTGACCCCACAGAATTAAAAAGATCATAAGTAGATATTATAAACAACTGTATATCAATATGTTAAACAATCTAAAGGAAATGGACAAATTCCTAGAAACCAGGAACACCCTATTCAAATTCTAGAAGAAATAGAAGACCTCAACAGACAAATTACAAGGATAGAGATTGGGTCAGCCATCAAAAAACTCCTAAAAAAGGAAAGCCCATGATCTTGTGGCTTCACAGGTGAATTCTACCAATCATTCCAAGAAGAATTGCTACTTATCCTGCTTAAACTCTTCAAAAAAATTGAAGAGGGTGCAGCACTACTTAAAATGCATTCTATGAGGCTAACACTGTCCTAATAACAAAGCCAGATAAAGATACTCCAAGAAAAGAAAATTGGAGACCAATATCTCTTATGAATATCAATGCAAAAATCATCAACAAAAAAACTTGCTAATTGAGTCCAACAACATATTAAAAGCATTATGTACCATTATCAAGTGGTTGTTATCCAAGGTACACAAGGGTGATTCAACATAAGAAAATCAATTAATGTAATACATCACATCAGGAAAACAAAGGGGGAAAAAAACATGGTCATATCAATTGATAGAAAAAGAGTATTTCACAAAATCCAGCATGATTTCAAAAAAATGAAAGAAGACCTAGTAAATGGAAAAACTTTCCAAGTTCATGGATTGGAAAACTAAATAAATATTGTTAAAGTGTCATTTCTGACCAAAATGATTTATAGATTCAATACAATCCCAACCAAACCTTAAAAAACCTATTTTGCAGAAATGGAAAGGCCAATTATCAAAGTTATTTGAAAGTTTAAGGGGCTTCAAGTAACCTAAAACATCTTGAAAAATAAGAACAAAGTTGGAGGACTCATACTTCCTATCTTTAAAGCATATTAAAAAGCTACAATGGTCAAAACAGCATGGTACTGGCACATGGATAAATATATCAACTGGTAGAAGCTAATTGAGAGTTCAGAAATAGTCCCTCATACCTATGGCCAACTGATATTTTTGTGTTTATTTTCACTTTTTTTTTGAGAAGTTGTGAGTTAACAAAGAAATCATGCATACCATACAGGATTTCATATATTGCCCCAATACCAACAAGTTATATTGCTGTGACACCTTTGTTATGAATGATGAAAGAACATTGTCATAATATTACTGCTTTGACAAAGTAGCTAAATCCACTTAATTGGGACAGCATAGTCTCTTCATCATATGGTGCTGGAAGAACTGGAAATCTATATGCAAAAGAATGAAAGAGGACCTGCATTATACCTTATACAAAAATAATTCAAAATGAATCAAATACCTAAATATAAGAGCCATGATTATAAAACTCCTAGAAGAAAATGTAAGGAAGCATCTTCAGGATCTTGTGTTAGGGAATGATTTCTTAGATTTATACCCAAAGCACAAGCAACAAAAGAAAAAAAGAAGATAACTGGGATCTCCAAAAAATTAAAAACTTTTGAGCATCAAAGGACTTTGTCATGAAAGTGAAAAGACAACCTAATCAATGGGAAAAAATATTTGCAAACTGCATACCCTTTAAAGTATCAATATTCAGAATATATAAAGAAATCCTATCAATCAACAAGAAAAAGACAACTCAATAAAAAATGGGCAAAAGACTTGAATAGACATTTCTCAAAAGAGGATATACAAATTGCTAAAAGCACATGAAAGAAGCTCAACACCTCCAGCAATAAGGAAATGTAAATCAAAACCACAATGAGATATTTCACATCTATGAGGATGCCTAGTATTAAAATAATTAAATTTCAAGTATTGGAAAGAATAGGAGAAATAGGAATACTCATTCATTGCTGGTGGGAATGTAAAATGATACAGCCATTGTGGAAGACAGTTTGGCAGTTCCTTGGGCAGTTAAATATATAATAACCATATGATCCTGTAATCCTGCTACTAATTAAATACCCGGAAGAACTGAGAGCAGAGACTTGAAGACATTTTTGCATATTGAAGTTCATAGTGACATTATTCACAATGGTCAAAAGATGGAAGCAACTCAAATGTCCATCAACTGGTAGGATAAACAAAATGTAGCAAATATACACAATAGAATGTTATTTAGCCATAAAAAGAAATGAAGTCCTGTTACATGCTACAGCCTTGATGAACCTTGAGGACATTTTGCTGAGTGCAATAAGGCAAACATAAAAGGATAAATAATGTATCATCTCATTGATATGAACTAAGTATAATATGGAAATTCATAGAGTTCAGATCTAGAATATAGGTTACCAAGGCATAGATTGAGGGTAGAGAATGAGGACCCAGTGCTTGATTTGTTTAGAATGTCTATTTAGGTTGATTTAAAAGGTTTGGAAATGGAGGGTGGTGATAGTAGCACATTGTTGTGAGTGTAATTGAAAGCACTGAACTATGTATGTGAATGTGGTTGAAAGGGGAAGTTTTGAGCCATGTATGTTACTAGAATAAAAATTAAAAGATAAAACATAGGACTCTATATCTCAGTGAAACCTGTTGTTTGGACAATGGACTGATATTCATAGTATAAGTATGAGAGTGTTCTTTCATGAATTATAAACAAATGTAGGACACTATTTCAAAATGTTAACAATAAGGTCTTATATGGGAAAAAATATACCTAGTGTAAACTATGGACTATAGTTAATAGTACTATATTAATATTCTTTCATCAGTTTAAACACAATTCCAAGTGTCAACAATAAGGAGGTATATGGGCACACTGTATTTTTTACAAAATCTTTCTGTAAACCTACAACTTCTATAATTAAAAAATAATAGTTAAAAAACACAATATGTTAAGTGAAAGAAACCAGATGCCAAGTACTTCATAATTTATGAGTCCATTTATATAAAATATAAATATAAATAAATCAGTAGAGACAGAAATAGATTAGTACTTATATAGGACTGGGGTAGGATGGAGGGATTGAGAGGTGACTGTTAAAGGGTCTGGGATTCTTTTTGGAGTAAAGAAAATGTCCTAAAATTGACTGTGGTGATGAATGCACAGCTCTGCAAATATACTAAAAGCCATTGGTTGTACACTTTGGATGGATTGTATGATATGTGAATATATCACAATAATACTGCTTTTTAAAAAGGAAAGCATATCTTAAGCCTTCAATTTCTCTCAAGTTGACTGAGAATTAGAAACATTACCACAGATATTAAAATAGCATAATGACCAATGTGTTCTTTTACCATAAACATCAAAATTGCTCATTTATACTTTAGTTTTTCCAAACCACTTGAAGTTTACAGAACAATGAGAAGAATTTCATTTAAGCTGTATGAGACTTTTGCTTCTATCCAATTTTCCACTGTTTGCAAGACTGTAAATTAAAAAATATAGAGATTTCTCTACTCCACTGTTTCTTTCATCTTGCTCCTGAGTGCTTTTCTTCTCTTACTGTTTACTGTTTTCTTAGGCATTACCATATATGGCCTTGGTTTCATTTCCAGGGGCATTTCTTATATAGACGTTTCCAGCATACCCCTCTTGTGGGTTGCATTCCATCAGTCCAGCTGCCTACCCAGCACTATCACTGGGTGACAGTGTCACACAGACACCTCATTCTCAAAAACATCTCAACTTGAATTCATGATATTCAAGTTGATTGATTCTTCTCCTCACAATATTTCATGAATACATACTTAAAAACCCCTCCCCCCCCATTTTGCTTTCAATATGTAAATATTTATAGCTTTCTGGGGACCACATGCTATTCAATTCTGGCCCCAGATGTGCTTCTCAGTTGCTAGAGGAATTAATAGTGTTTGAGAGGAGGGACTTTGGCAACTACTTGGCTGAGTTCAAATCTCCGCTCTCTCTTACCAAATCTATAAGATTAGGCAAACTAGTTAATCACTTAGCTTCAGATTCCAAGAATGTAAGATTGGGAGGGTAATTCTTTTTTGAACATCACTGCGAGAACTAATCAAGTAAATCCATATAAAGACCTTTACCTCTGTGCTGAACACTTAGTACATGCTTATCTGTATTATTATAAATTGCAGAAAGTTATGAGGTTGGGTCATCCTTTTCCATGTAAAACCATTTAGACCCTGCAAAAGTTACCTAATGATTAATTTTCTTTATTTGTAAAATAAGAATTTAAAAATAGTGTCAACCTAATACGGCTTTTGTGAAAATTAAGTGAAGTCCTGAAAATCACCTAGTCCACTCCTTGCATTAGGTAAAGCTTCAGCATACATCAGTGTGTTCTTCGATGTCTCACTGAATATATAAAGCCCAATTTGGGAGTTCATGAAATAGAGCTAAAATGTTTCCACTCAAAGGACAACACTGATACAAATTTAGCTGCTTTGATCTCTTTTATATAATATTTAAGGAAATTCAGAGTAAAGATTAAAAAGCAGATGGTGAAAATGAACCCATGTCATGGTAAGGTCATGAGCCAATGTCCTTATGGGCAAAATCTATGGCCCATAAGCCAATGTCCTTACGGGCAAAATCTATGAGAAGATGGAAGGGTGTAATTGTGCAATAAGTGGGTATGACAATGGTGCAGTGATACTACTGGTCTGGCGGTGCTGGTCTGTGAGCAGGAAAGGGTGGGGAGGGTGGGTTGTGCTATCCATGGAACTGGGGAAAGGGCTTGGGGAGGGGGCAGGTGAACTCAGGGGATTTGCAAATTTGTGGTTGAAACTACAACGTGGGGAATGTTCTGGGGTGGGGTTACTGGCTTAGGGTATTGGAGGTGGAAGACATGCTTTCAGGGTGCACCTGGGGCAGGCCTCTAGGGAGTGTGTGAGTGTTCATTTTGTCATAATGGGTTTCATCAGTGGGTGGAGACTCACATAACGAGAGGGAAGGTGTTAAACTCCCATCCTGGGGAGTCCTGTTATGTTCTCAAATAGAGGGGCAGGAGTATCTTGAGAGCATAGACAGTGCCTAATAGGGGAGGACAGGCCAGTAGGTCAAGCCCTCAATGTTGTAAGTAATTATGGATCTTCTTCTTAAAGGAGTGAAGTTTGGTGTTTGTCCTGGGTCCTGGGGGTGGGGGTGGGGAGTATAATAGATGGAATAAAGGACATTTTGGGGGTGATGGAATTGTATTACATGATCTTGCAATGATTGCTACAGACCACGTTAAATTTCATGAAAATTTATAAAAGTATATGGTCCAAAATGTAAACCATAATGAGAATCATTGACCATGGTTAGCAACAATGTTTCAATATTTGTACATCAATTGTAACAAATGTACCATCCAAGAATAAATTGTTATTAATAGAGGAGAGGGACAGGGGAAAAGGGGGAGGCTGGTGGGTATATGGGAATTTCCTATATTCTGTGCATGACTTTTCTGTAACCTAAAACTTCTTTGAAGACAAAATGAGAAAAAAGAAAACAACACTGGGGAAATAAACAGAAGAAAATGCCACTATACATACAAGACAACAGATCTTACAGTGATGAAAGACAATGCAAAAGATTTTTTAAAAAATAGCTTTTCACTATTTTTATTATTCAAATTTTTTATTTAAAAAATATTTGTACTTTTTCCCTTATTTTTAAAACTATCATTATTATTTCATTTTCTTATTAATTGTATGGCTATTTAGTTGGCTTCATTTTTTAAGAAGTTTTTGATCACAGCAGGGTTACAACTGTGACAAGGGTGGATCATTTGTGCAGGGTATCAGTGTTGGGAGATAAGTGAGAAGAGGTTCACCTGGGGCATACCTATAAGGCATATAAGTGTGTTCAAGTGTTCATGGACAATGTCACAGTGGGTGGAGATTTGAACAATAACTAAAAGAATACAGAACTCCCATCCTGGGGAGCCCTGTCACATTATCTAATGTAAGAGCAACAATTCCCCAAGCACAGGAGCAGTGATGAGTGAAGGAGGATGATCCATTGATGGGCCCTTGATATTGATAACTGTACTTATGAACCTTTCCTTTTGAAATTGAAACTTAGACTGGTATTATAGGGTGCCTATGAGTTACCTCCTCAGAGCCTTCTTGTTGCTAAAATGTGGTCTCTCTCTAAGCCAAACTTAGCATATAAATACATTACCTTCCCCCCAGAATGGGACACGACTCCAAGTGATAAGCCTCCCTGCATTGAAGGATTACTACCAATGCAACTGGAAAAAGACCTTGACCAAAGGAAGGAAAAGTTAAAGACAAATGAATTTATATGGCTAGCAGACTTCAAAGTGAGTTGGGAGGTCATCCCAGAGGTAATGCTTATGCACATCTCAGCAGGATCTCATTGACTGACAAAGTAAATAATACCTCAAATAGCAGAGCTCGTGAGGGCTCTGGAGATATCCAGACATTATAGGCAGGGCAGACAGCTCAAGAGTATGGTGGGCCCTATTTTCAAATTTATGCTTCCCAATGTGACAGAGTTGGACTCAGTTTTGGTTTCCCTACACATAGCTCTTCTGCGTCTTCTATTTGAACCTATAACTAGTACTATATTTGATTGGTGTGTGTCCAAGAGATTTAAATCTTTGGTCTGTCCATGTGCCAACTGGGCTCTGAATCTCATCAGAGTTGTAACACTTACTCTCCAGTTCAATGGACTCACTCAGAACACCTAACAAGGAGATGATGATGGAAAATGAACATCCCAAGGAACAGAGAGAGTCTGCAGAGGCAACCAAGATAGTCTCATCCATCTCCTCTATGGGAGCTAAGCCCCTTCTCAATTAGAGGTGGAATGGGTATCACCATCCTAGAATCCTCAGGATAGGGAAATGAAATATGGACTTAAGTAGACTTACTGCTACTCTACTATAGACTTATTGTGATTCTAGCAATGGAAAAAACTTATATCATTGATGTGAAGGCAGTGGTCACTGGAAGTTCTGAGAGGGGGGAGAGAAAAAACAGGTGTATTAGTCAGCCAAAGGGGGGTTGATGCAAAATACGGGAAATTGGCTGGTTTTTACAAAGAGTATTTATTTGGAGTAGCAGCTTACAGACACCAGGCCATAAAGCATAAATACTTCCCTCACCAAAGTCTATTTTCTCATGTTGGAACAAGGTAGATGCTGAAGTCTGCAAGGGTTCAGGCTTCCTGGGTTCCTCTTTTCCTGGGGCTTGCTTCTCTTTCCTCTGTGTGCTTACTTCCTGGGGCTCCAGCTTATGGCTTCAGCATCAAACTCCAGCATCAAAACTCCAACATCAAAAACCCTCAACTCTGTCCATTGCCATGCCTTTTATCTGTGAGTCCCCACCCCTTGGTAGGGACTAATTACATGGCCCAATCAAAGCCCCAATCATAACTCAATCAAGTCCAGGTATAGACCAGATTACAAACATGATCCAATATCAATTTTTGGAATTCATAACCATATCAAACTGCTACACTCCACCCTCTGAATTCCAAAAAAAATTACAGTATTGGAAAAAATATTAGATCAGTAACAATGCAAGTACTAAATCATATCATAATCAATTTAAGGAAATACAGTTTGTCTTGGGGCAAAGTCCTGTCTGATATAGACCTCTGAAACTTACAGAACAACTTATCTGTGTCCAATACACAAATGGACAGACAAAAGATAAACATTTTCATTACAATAAGGAGAAATTGGGAGGGAAACATGAGTCACAGGTCCTGTACAGTTCAGCAGACCTGCAGGATATCCTCCATTTGATTTCAGCTTGAGAGTCATTCTTAAGATGATGATTATTCTTCTTGGTGCCTTATGGGAACCCACCCTTTCCACATGCTTGCCCAATGGCCATTTTCTTGGTTCCATCCTCATCAAACATCTGGGTGTTGACCAAGCTCCAGATCTCACCCTCCAAGAGTGTTGGGGTTGCCGCACCTTACCCAATCTTTGGGTTAGAGTCTTAATCCCCTTTGTACAGTGAGGTGAAGATAACATTCCCCCTAACCTTTGGCATACAGGCTCAACCCACTCAGAGCAACAAGTTGACCACCTGGCCTTCCCTAATCCATGGGGGTCATGTCCACCCCTCTCAGACTTGTGGGATGCTTACCTTAACTGCCATAATCCTTGAGGAATGTGCTCCACCCTCTTTGTACACTGGGACAGCAAAACTCTCCCAGAAGATTGGGTGGGAACATCCAGCCTCTTCAAGTGCTGATGCAAACTCACTCTCTCTGTACCCATGGATGGGGTTCCTCTCTTGGCTCAAGGTGATGTCTTAATTCCAAATCTCAGCTTCCATGGTTTTCCTCTTAAACCTATTTCTCCTTCAATCTCTTCTTTCCATATCCCTTTTAGTCCAAGCTGGCAGTGGTTTTGTTTACACAGTTCTCTCAAAAACCTTGTTTGTTTAGCATGAAAGAAGCAGGAGTCCAAGTCATCAGACAGTAAGACTTTCCACAAGTCTTTCAGAGATAACTGCCTCTTCAATCCTGATTTACAAATTCCAAGTTTAGTTAAGTCCTCCAGTGGGGCACTTTCATCTGGGAGCTTGATTTCCAGAGGCTTGGAATTTCCAAAATCAGTTTCTGTTTTCTTTGTGCCCAGAAGTTCAGTCCTCAGTATACCTTTCTCATCTAGCATTTTGCTATAAGCTGCAAGCAGAAGCCAAGCTGCATTCTCCAGGTTTACTTTGGTAACTTCTTCAGCTACATGCCCAGGCTAGCCATTTTCAAATTCTGCCTTCCAGGAAACACTGGGAATTAATCTTCCTAAGTTCACTGCAACTTTAAAACATGGATTGCCTTTCCTCCAGTTTCCAGTAATAGTTTCATCATTTACTTCTAAGGCATCATAAAAAGTCTCTTTTGCATCCATATTGCTATCAACAGTCTCTTCAAAGTGATCTAGACCTTTTCCATCAAGCATCTCACAGTTTCTCCAAAAAATACCCTTTACGTATTTATAAAACCATTCCAGCTTTTCAGTAATTGCAAAAGCACTTCCACATTCCTCAGTACTAGATTCTATATTATTCAGCCAAAGTGGTGCTGATGCAAAATACCAGAAATTGGCTTGTTTTTATAAAGGGTATTTATTTGAGGTAGGAGTTTAGAAATATCTAGCTATGAAGCATAAGTTGTCTCCCTCACCAAAGTCTATTTTCACATGTTGGAGCAAGATGGCTGCCAACATCTGTGAGGGTTCAGGCTTCCTGGGTTCCTCCCTTCCTTGGGCTAGCTTCTCTTTCCTCTGTGTGCTTACTTCCTGGGGCTCCAGCTTAAGGCTTCAGCATCAAACTCCAACATCAAAACTCTAACATAAAAAACCCTTTACTCTGTCCTTTGCCATGCCTTTTATCTGGAGTCCCCACCCACTAGGGAGTGGGAGCTCAATGCCCTAATAATGTGGCCCAATCAAAGCCCCAATCATAACTCAATCAAGCCCAGGTAGAGACCACATTACAAACATAATCCAATATCTAATTTTTGAATTCATAACCATATTAATATTACACACCTGCTACAACAGGTGTAATATGGGGGCATTCACAGGACTTGGGAATTGCCTTGAATGACATTGTAATGACAGATATAAGCCATTATATATCTTGCCATAACCTACAAAATTATGCAGGAGAGAGTCTAAACCACAATGTAAACTATAATGCATGCTTAGTGGCAGTGTTCCAAAATGTATTCATAGATTATAACAAATGTACCACACTAAAGAAAGATGTTGTTAATGTGGGAAAATATTGGGGCGGTAGGGAGTGGGACATACGGGAATCCCCTTTGTTTTTAATGTAACATTTATGTTATCTAAGTGAAAAAAAAATTATTGTAAGTCAATATAAGTATTATAGCACTGAATGAAGCTTGTATTTTACTTATTTTTCAAAACTAAAGAGGATAGTGTTTTCACAATTAAAAAAATGAATTTAAGTAAATTAACTGAATTTTTTAATTAGGTAATATCACACTAGTTGAGTGGCATACAATTCAAAGTTTCCTTAAGAGAGATTATTAACATGCCAGTTTTATAAACTGAGTAATATTTGTAAGCTGTACTTAAAACTCAAGTTTTCTGAATCTGTAAATTCAATGGATAAAATGTCATCCTTTAAATAAAGTAGTCAATATTCAAGCATAACTAATTTGTTATTTAAATTAAGTTTTAGTTGAGATCTTGATTATATTTTACCATCATTTATTGAAGACATTAAATCCTTGTGTCTGAAGACTTTGTTCTTGAAGTACATTTTGGGTCCATACCCTGAAGTTAAAGTGGACTGAGCTTTATTCAGCTTTTTGGTTTGCAAATGCTTATTTATTAGTGCTACATACGTAAACTCCAGCTTGGGGCCACCTTCAAAGTCTCTTTGGAATAGAAGCTAGTGTGAACTATGATGTAAGTGCCAAAAAACAAGAAGTTTTATCTCTTCCTTTACAGCTGCATTCTCAGTGCCTAGAATTCTATCTGGCACATAGTAGATGCTTAATAAATATGTTACACAAAGCATTTACAGTGTGTAAACTGCCTTCTGGGACAGTAGAGCCCATAATCACAATTCACTATTATAAGTATTTAAGTCTAACGTACTTCAAATCAAATCTTCCATTTGAACACATACACATATGTGCATGCATGCCTGCTCACACCCACACACTCACTGTAGCACCACCAAAGGAGAAGAGCTAATGTAGGTTTTGGTACTATTGCTCTGTAAGGTAGCCCTCTCTACCTTCCCCGTCTCAGCTGTTTAAACACACACAGACAGGATTTTTAACTTAAAAGTTTTCACATGGTCAAAAATGGGAGGCAATAATACATACCTCATGGATTGGCTATGAGAATTAATTGCTATTTGAAATTCTGTCCCTTAGTCCCTAGATGGGGACTGCAATATCTACTTATTTCACAGAATTGAGACAAATGCTAAGGGACAAAACAAGTTAAAATAAAACGTTGCATGTGAGTAAAAGTACAGAAAGAGCTTTTTTCCTTTCAGTTAATAAATTTTCCATATATATTTTAAATGATACATGAAAAACCGTCAATTCCCCCAAGACTGTGCTATTCAGCAGGCAGAGGATGTTATTCTCTGTTAAATCTAAAGAGGTAAATGGTTTTGGATTCTGTGGAGGAGTTCCTGGGTAAATAACTGATTTAGTAGCAGGATATAACCTAGCTGGTCTAGAAAGAAGCTGGAGAAACCACTAATTTCCCCACAGTGTGACACCATATACACATCCTAACTAACTAAATAAATAAATGAAATTGTGTCAAATAGAAAGGCATTATAAATGATACAGGTGTCCTATTAGAGTAGCCCCTGCTCTTTTCAAATGGCTCCATTCACCTATTGTATTTAACATAAAAATCACAAAATTGGTTTCTACTGTGGTGTGAATTCCATTTTTCACCAAAATTGCCTCTAACCCATTCTACAAAGTAAATAAATAATAAAAATAATATGACCACACAATTCAGTTTACATCAGTTGTTGAACGTTTCACACAATCATTGTTTCCAAAGTCACATGTGCATGTATGTGCACAAGCATATTTGTTTGTGTTGACAGTTTAAATTATTAATTATATAAATAAAATACTAATTCAGAATTATTTTGAGGTTTGTGTCTTCCTTTTCCTCTTGCTATTTCTATAATGCCTAAAATGAAAATTAAGGGGAAAAAATCCTAGTTTATTTCATCAGTTGTATGAAGAGAAATATTCAATGTAATTATTTGGTATCTGGAATACAATCCAGTGGTTATGTTTATTTTAGTAATGGCTGCTTTGAAATTGTAAGGATACAATTTCCATATTGGTGAGAAGCAGCATGGTATAGTGACTTTGAAACAGAAAATTATATTTTAAGTAAATACATTGAGCATCTTGAGTAGCAGCTCAATTTTATGTCAGAGGTGCCCATAATTATAGCATCTATTTCTGCAATATTAGAATGAACCTGTTGTTTCCTTTGCTGTACAATATAATTTCATTTTATCTGCTTCCTTTGGCACACTCCCAGATCACTGAATTGGGGAGAAAGAACAGACACAGTAATGATCAGAAATTTATATATTGGCATGGATAATGGGAGTGGTTTTCTCATGATCCGTGAAGAATTTATGCTTCCCACAAAAATGTTTATCCCTCTACTTATACCCTTTGGTATGATGTTTCAGGAAACTTTATTTCCTTTTCTAATAGCATTATTTTCCTGTTAATTTCTAGTGGTTACTACTAGTATTACTACCACTAAAAGTGCCAATATAAACACTATACATGTGTTTATTCATTTAGTCCTCACAACAGCTCCATGGAATGAGAGGAATGTTTAGCTTTATTAAAAATAATAAATAAAGGAAATAAGTCAAAGGCTTGCCAAATATTAGGTTAGTGCAAAAGGAATTGCGGTTTCAGACTGTGAATTTTAAATCATTATAACTAGGCTCAAACACAACTTTATTAATCAAAATAGGAACCATTATAATCAACAAATTTTTGCCAATGAAAAATTTTCTTTATTCCTGTAGCATAAAAATCCATGCTTCGGGATTCGACAAACTCTTGGTAAGCATTTTCTGCATCCTGCTGGCTGGAGAAGTGTTTTCCCTGCAAAAAAAGTTTTCTGAAGAAGTGGTAGTCTGTTGGCAAAAGGTCAGTTGAATATGGTGGATGAGGCAAAATTTCATAGCCCAATTCATTCAACTTTTGAAGCGTTGGTTGTATGATGTACAGTTGAGTGTTGTCATGGAATAGAATCGGGCCCTTTCTGTTGACCAGTGCCGACTGCAGACATCACAATTTTCGAAGCATCTCATCCATTTGTTGAGCATACTTCTCACATGTAATGGTTTCATCCGGATTCAGAAAGCTGTAGTGAATCAAACCAGCAGCAGACCACAAAACAGTGATCTTGAACTTTATTTGGTGCAAATTTGGCCTAGGAAGTACTTTAGAGCTTCTTCCAGTCCAACCATTGAGCTGGTCATCGCTGGTTGTCATATAAAATGCACTTTTTGTCACATATCACAATCTAATTGAGAATTGGTTTGTTGTTGTGTAGAATAAGAGAAGACTACACTTCAAAACAGCTGGTTTTTTTTTTTTTTAATTTTTGGCCAGCTCATGATACACCCACTTATTGAGCATTTTCACCTTTCCAATTTGTTTCAAATGCCAAATGACTGTAGAATGGTCTATGTTGAGTTCTTTGGCAATTTCTTGTGTAGTTGTAAGAAGATTCAGCTTCCATGATTGCTCTCAGTTGGTCGTTGTCAACTTCCAATGGCCAGCCACTATGCTTCTCATCTTCAAGGCTCTCATCTCCTTTGCAAAACTTCTTGAACCACCACTGCACTGTATGTTCATTAGCAGTTCCTGGCCAAAAGCGTTGTTGATATTGTGAGTTGTCTTTGCTGCTTTATGACCCATTTTGAACTCAAATAAGAAAATTGCTCAAATTTGCAGCTTGTCTAACATCATTTCCATAGTCTAAAATAAATGTAAAATAAACAGCAAGTAATAAGTCATTAACAAAAAAACATAAAGTGAGAAATGCACATTAAAATGATATATAGCATAACCACATTTATTTAAGAATGTATGCCAATATCAAATGGCAAATTTCAACAATGCAAAATTGCAATTACTTTTGCACTAACCAATAGTTTGGGACAGTCAGCTAATGAATGACCGAACTGTTATACAAATGTGGGAATTCTGGCTCTAGAGACTGAGCATTTTAAATATCATGGTCAGAGAAGAACATATTGAGAAGTTGAAGTTTGAACAAAGACTCTGGCATTCCAGGCAGAAGGTTTAGCCATTACAAAGACCCTGAGGCAAGAGCGTGCTTATGAGGGAATGAAAGGGGTCTGAGACATTTTCAAGTATTTTTGCCAAGAAACTGGATGAACAAGGTTTCCATATCTGAAATGGGGAAGATTTCAATGGCATAGGTTTGGTGGGAAGATCAAGAGTTGAGTTTTGAAAAGGTGAAGTTTGGAAAAATCTAGTAGATGTTCAAGGGAAGATATAAGGCAGGCAGTTGAACACTCTTGGTTCAGAGGAAAGAAGAAATGTGAGCAGGTGCTGCTTTGTGGACAGCCCTTAAGAGAGTAGGTAAGGTCACCAAAGGAGTAAATGAAGATGGGAAAGTCAGCCAAGAACTAAGTCCTACAACATTTAGAGTTGTAAGATGAGGTGTCACCGGCAAGAGAAATGAAGACAGAGTAGCCAGAGAGGCAGGAGGAAATAGAGGTGATTGTGGAGTCCTGGACACCAAGTGAAAAAGCCTATCAATGGGAAAGAAGTGCTTAGGTTTGTCACGTTGCTAGCAAGACAGGTAATAGGAAGACTCGGGATCAAACATTGAATTTAGCAATGTGGAATGTATTAACAACCTTGAAAAGAGAATTTTCATTATAATGGTCTAGGCAAAAACCTAATTAGAGTGGGTTTATGAATGCTTATGAATTTGTCCCAAATCACAGAACAAAGTTTTGTCAAAGAACATGTCCTTATCCTTACCATTTTTTATCACATTCAACTTGTGTGTAGTTCTATGGAAATGGGAAACTTTCAAAATGATGAGTAATTTCTGAATAAAATATAGAATTAAATTAAATTAAATTAAAGGATAGTGACTAAGTGTGCAAAGAAACATTGAGGAGCCAAATTTAATAGGCAAGCAGATCTTGGAAGGATAAAAGAATATAGTGGGGTCAGATGCTTTTATTTGGAAATGCCAGAAACCCAATTCAGCTTGATTTAGGGAACAAAGGGGATTTATTGCCTAAAATAACTGAAAAGTTCAGGCAAGGCTGAATCCTGGTGTGCCACATTGTTGTCTGACTCAGTCAAGCCCCATCTCCCAGATCTACTGTCCTCTCTGTGGGCTTCATTTTCAGGCAAGATCTCAATCAAGTTGGTCTCCAGTGGCTCCAGGTGTACCTCTCACTGTCCAATAATCTCTATGAAAATGGCTTTTCTTTCTTTATAGTTCTTGCAAATTATATTCATTGATTCTGATTAGCTTAGCTTGTGTGATATATAGGTTGATACACAGTTGCTTTGGCCATGGGGATGGATCAGGCAGACTTAGGTCTCAACTTTTACTTCTTGGAGATGATATAGTGAAGTCAGCTCATTTCAAACCATAGCAATTTAGAACTAAGTCGAAAGTTAACCAAAGGAAAATTAAGGTTCTAATACTACACAAACGGAGAAATGAATGTTCGGTGTGTTAAAAAATAAAAAATGTCCATTATAGGGGAGAAGGAAGAAGGTTGGGAAAAAAAGAATGGAGATGAGTACTTATGTAGCATTCACTAAATACTCAGACTCATTCATATTTTCTCATTTAACACCCATGATAACCCTAAGAAGTAGATGTTTCTGTTGTGGAAGGCTAGAAAAAGGGAGAGGATATCTAATAATTACTTCAGAGAAAACTTGTCCCTCATACAAAACTATTAACTAGTATGCCAAACTTTAGGATATTAATATTCATAACCACATGTCAAACAATATACAGGTGGCTTATTGATATAGTAGTATAATCACCAACCATGAAAGCAGCTATGGAAAAGAAATGTAAATGATGGTTGTAGTCACAGTTGTGTACAAGTCTGGAGTCTCTATGGTTCAATTTCCCTCCTGAAGGTAAGCAAAGAATGCTCTTGTGACTGAAAGTTGTGTCAGAGAAACTCTAGCATGGGATGAGAATAGGTAATAGCTACATCTCAAGCAGTTTTCTAAAAACTTCTCCCAATTTGGCTTTACTTCTTTCCATCATCTTTAGAATTGCACAGCACACCCTGAGACCTTCTGAGGTTCTGTACAAAAACTGCCTTGGTCCTCATTGGCAGCTCTAGTAATCAGATTTGCTCTGCTAGCCTTGTATTACTCTTCATCCACTTCCTTTCTTCATGTTGACATAGCTTATATGGGTCCTTTCCTCTCTCCTTCTTGCTTTTCCTTTATAGACTGATACCTCATCCCTCATCTTTTCCCACTGTCATCTTTTTCCCCACTGACATATCTGAGAAGGAACAGACACAAACGTGTACATTCAGTCTAATTTATGTGACCAGAATCCCTTTCTTCCATCCCTACAAGCATCTATTTACATATCTAATAACTGGCACCATTAATCATTTTATTATAACCCCCATTATTGGTCTAAATGTCACCTCTCAATCCTGATATATCCCGCCTTTCCAGAGGTGTCCATAAACCAGCCGTCACAACCCTGCCAAGGGAACAAAAGTGGCTCCAGTGGTTGAGTGTCTGCTTCCCACGTGGGAGGTCCCAGCTTCCGTTTCCAGTGCCTCCTAAAAAAAATGCAACAAGCAAAACAAACAAAAAGATAACTCAGAAAAAGCCAATTTAGGGGAGCTGATGTGGTTCAGTGGTTGAGCATGGACTTTCCACATGGTCCCAATACCTAAAAAAACCATAAAAACCAAAACCTCTGCCGATGTCCATAAATTTGAACATATTTCTTAGCCTGAGATCTTTATTTGATCACCCTGTTTTTAGATTCGTTCCAACTCTGAAGTACCAATATGTATCAAACAGAATTTTCATCTTGATCATATTGTATTGTATGACAAGTTTTAGTTCAGTGTTGAACTGTGGATACCTATGTTTCCAAGCACTTAAATAATATGACTGATCTAAAAGTAAGCTCTTACTCTTTTTTTGAGTTTCCTGACCTAATATTGTAAAGTTAAATCCACAATTGCTGCATCTATGTAAAGTACATATTAGAATTAATGAAAGACCATGAAGACTGGTATAAAGTGGTACATAAATGAAAATGCCATGTTTCTCTCCATGAGTCTTTAATATCTCCAAAAGAATATACATTTGGGAAGGAATAACACTGAATTATGGAAGCAGAGAAAATGCAGTTTGAAGCAGCCCATTTCTTTTAGCTGTCAGTGAATTTTTGGTTGTTGGTTTGCTGTGTTTTATAGCTATCTTTGGTTCTATAAAGTATCTTGACATACTGCCTGAGACCTCTGGCTTGCTATCTATTCCATTTTTTTTTAGAGAAAATGAGATGCCATTTTGAAAGGCATTGAGGCATCACTTTTAAATTATACCCACTGTATGTGCAGACAGCCATGTAGTGACTCACTCCTACTTACTTGTTCAACTTTAATTTATTTCTAGCCTAGTAGTATTGTGGTGATCACTATGATAGGATATACTCAATACTTAGATTAAATAGTATGCATTCATTGACATTTTTCCTTATAAAACTGAATTATTGCTCTATTTTACAGGTCACAATTTTTACTGGTAATTCAGGTATTCTATTCAAATAAAAAGTTAAGTAAGAACATGGATCACAGGTTCATAATCTAACCTATAGAGTTTCTCAATAAATAGCAACTACTTTATCTCATTAGATACTCATTGCCAGTTCCCACATTTAGGCTTTTGTACTAGCTGTTCCACTGACCTAAATGCCCTCATTCCAGATCTTAGGTTGGATGGTTCCTCCATCTCTTTCTAGGGTCAGTTTACATGTGTCTTTATCAGAGATGCCTCCATTGGTCACCCAATTTATATTAGTATTGTCCCCAGATCACCCTGTCTCTCACAATACGCATTTTATTTTCTATGTTACACTCATTAGGTCTTGATATTGTCTTGATTATGAATTTTCTCATATAATAGAAACAAAGATTTCTCATTGGGATATAGTAGGCACCTGCACTTCTCCACCCAACACCAAGAAATGGACTTGCTCTATTTTGTTCATTTGTGTAGCTTTAACACCTATCATGAGGCCTGCCCATGGTGTGTTCTCCATATGTGTTGAACTAATGAATGAATGACTCTTCCTGGTTCCCCATCCTTTCAGCAGTGTATTGCCTAATGAAATCAAAATGTTAAGCATAAAATACCATACTCCTACGTATGTACTCAGGATAAATGAAACTTTATATTCACCCCAAAACTAATGATTTTAGAGGCTTTACTCTTGCCTGTTGAACACTGTGAAAAACGCAAATGTTCTTCAAGGGCTGAGTGGATAAAGAAACTGCTATATCCATTCAACTAATACTATTCAGCAATGAAAAGGAATCAGCTACTGAAACATGCAACTACGTGAATGCATCTTAAACACATTATGCTAAATGAAAGCAGGCAGACTCAAAAGACTGCGTATTCTATGATTCCATTTATATGGCATTCTGGAAAAGGCAATGCTATAGGGACAAAAGGAAGATCAGTGGTTGCCAGGCCATGAAGGTAGAGGGAGGGGCTCACTTCAAGGAGCATCATGAGAGGGTTTTGGGGGTTGACAAAATTGTTCCCTATCATGTTTGTAGTGGTGGTGACATGACAGTATGCATTTATCAAAACTCATGGAACAATTGTCCAAAAAGACTGAATTCTACTTTATGTAAATTTTACCACAATTTTAAAGAGAAAAATAAAGGTAAAATAGATGGGATGTTATAATCCACTATATTTCAAAAAACTGCTAGGCTGCTATATGGCTGCCTGACTATTCTCCTCTTCTCAGTTCACCCCTCCCCATTCAATCTATTCTTGACACAGCAGACTGAGTGGCACTATGAAGACATGTCAAATCAGTTTCCTCCTCCAACGTGCTCCGCATCAGGCCTCATAGTGGCCTACAAGGCCCCACCTGGTCTGCTACTCACTGCTCACTGACCTGAACTCTTATCACCCTCCCTTCTCCCTCTTTCACTCTGCTCCTTCCAGAGTGGTCATCATGCTGTGCTTCGAACACATTGAGCCCTGTGGGGTTTTGCAGCTGCTCATCTCTACAGGGCTGCTCACCACCGTGATACCCACATGTCTTTTTCCTTTACTTCCTTCTCTCTGTAATTATCTTTTTATCACATGTGTTTTCTTTGGCTATTTTATGAAAATATCTCTAATCCAGCTTTATTTTCTCTATAAAAAAGTTTATTTTTATCTGTATGCCTTCAAAAAATAAAAGCCTCATTAAGTTTGAAATTATATTTTATTCATTACTGTTTCTCCATAATTTGGGACAATTGCTGGTAGTAGGTTCAAAATATTATATATGTATAAATAAATAAATGAACTATTCAATTAATGCATAGTATTTTGTATAGAATGACTAGATGCTCACAAAACCCATTTTCTCTTCTTGAGCACACCGCTAATCCACATTTCCTTTCCTACTTGGCATCTGTGGATCATATAACTAATTCTCTACAATAGATTGTAAATGGAAGATATATTTCTCTTTTAAGACCAGCTTTGGGTAATATGCCTTCTCTTTGATTTTTTCCCTCTCTTTTCAGCCTGTCAACTGGATGATCTCTTTATAGCATTAAATTTTTGAAGCCATTTTTTGAAGAGATAGAACCACAGAATGGACAGAATCTAGGTCACTGAAGACCGCTTGTAGCAGAGCTCCTCTTTCCCCCATGCATATTGGACTTTGTGACATTAATAAGTGTGCCTTTGAGTTGTTTATTACAGCAGTTAGTGTGACTTAGTATGACTAAACACATATATTTAGGATCAAAAGATTTGTGTCTAATCTGAAGTTTGTTACATCTGGCCATAATTTAGATGCTGTGAAACTATTTTCAGCTTTGTACAATGGAGATTAAAAACACTAACCACTTTATAGGGTGAATTATTACCATTTATACAACCTAACATTTCCCCCTGTTAAACACATTCAGATATATATTTCAGTGCTGTTTATTTCATTCACAAAGTTCTGCTACAATCACCACCATCCATTACCAAAACATTTCTATTGTGTGGAGCAGGTGTAGCTCTGGTTGAGAGCCAGGTCCTGGGTTTGCATATACTAGGTCCTGGGTTCAATCCCAGTACCTCAAAAATATTTTTTTTCTATCATTCCAAGTAGGAACCCTGTACATTTTAAGTCTTAGCTTCCCATTCCCTATTCCCGTCATGTCCCCTGGTGATGTATATTCAAGATTCTAACTTTAAGAGTTTGCTTATTCTAATTATTTCATATCAATGTGTTCTTTAAACCTACAACTTCTCTAAGAAAGAAAAAAAAGGGTTCGAAAAAGTATATTTCAAAGAATTTCAAAGACATAAGTTTTTGTAAGGAGCACCTATTTATTACTTTGCTGATTCAGGTTCTATTTTCCTAACAAATCCTTCATGGACTTCTCTTCCTGCTTACTCTCAATATTTAAAATTTATTTATTTTGAATATTCTCTGGACCAAGCACTGTGCTAAGTGGGTAGGAGGTGAGGGGAGAAGACAGCAATTAACCAATCAATCATTTGTGAAAAGTTCTTTCAGAGGGTAGTTTATAGAGTATAATGTGACAAAAGAATGGGGGAAACTGACCTATACTTGGGGGATTAGGGAAGTTGTCCCAGGGGAAGTGACATTCCAGGAGATACTTTAATAATTGAATAAATTTGGAAAGCAAACTGGGCAGCAGGGTTTGGGAGAAAATGTTCTAGCAGAAAGTGCACTAAGAGAGCACTTAAAAATTACTGTTACAGAGAGTAAGGTGCTCACAGGAAAATGGCAAGAGATAAGGATCAGGTGTGAGACTGAGGCTGTATTATGAAGAGCTCTAAAGGCATGATGGGTCTTTGGTCTTGGTTTAAAGGCAAGAGAGCTGCCCAGCGTGAAAAAAGTGCAGCCTGCCCAGGAGTGGCATCACACACACAGAGAGCTGACACAGCAAGATGACACAATAAAAGAAACACAGATTCCTGGTGCCACTGACAAGAATACAAGCAGACACAGAAGAACACACAGTGAATGGACACAGAGAGCAGACAACTGGTGGGGGGTGGGGGGGCAGGAAAGGGGAGAGAAATGAATAAAAAATAAATCTTAAAAAAAAAGATGTAATAAAAAAAAGGTAAGTGGGAACCACGGTGAAGGGGCTCACCATAGAGTACTATGATTGTGTTCATTTTGAAAAAAGAAAATACAGGCTGAGTTATAGATAATAGATAATGGATTAGGGTGGGCATGAGCATTGGAATGGCAAAGTACTGAAGGCTATTGTTAATATCCTCAAATTGAAAAAATATAGGAGATCCAACTGGGGATGATACAGTTGGGATGGAGGAAAGCTGACAAATCTGGTGAAAAAAAAGTTAAAAGCTACCCTCAGGATATTGCTGCTGTGATTAGATATATGCTTGAAAAAAGAGAAAAGACAAGAATGACTGAGTTTTTTAGTTTAGGAAAATTATGCAGCTATAGGAATTCTTCAAAGTACTTTACTTGGTTATCATTTTGTTTCTCTCTAAATATTCTCCCTTAAGTTTTCTGACTATCTCTGAGTGATCTAACAAACATCACTAGCGCTAGAATCAGTCATGCTCACACCATCAGGACCTCCATTTATAGATGCCTGCAGAAGCTTGCTGTCACCATGAAGTCAACATGCTGAAAACAGATTTTATCATTCTTCCAGAAGTAGATTCATCCTGTGATCATTTTTGTCATTGTTAATTGCTTCACAATTTTTTCATTTCTTTTGATTTTAAGCACCTCCATACCCTAAAAGTACCTGCGGCAGTTGCTAAATTCCCAATGCTAGTATCTCAAGTCAAGCTCTTATCAAATATTTGCCTCAACTATTTGAAAATGGTTTTCTTCCAGTCAAAGCTTGTCATAATCTATCCTCAATGTGCTTCACTAGTTATTATCCTAATGTTTCCTAAAAAGTAACACAGTGAGTCTGACTTCTGTGCAATGGCATTGTCAAAGTCTTTGCACACATTAGGTTTTTATATATTGGTTAATTATATACAATACCTTTTAAATACCAAGCAATATTTTTAGCAGTGGGGCAACAGCAGTTAACAAAATAAAGTCTTTTCCTTGTGGGTCTTCTTTCCTATGATAGGAAATTAAAAAATAAGAAAAACATATATGATGTCAGATGCTGATAAGAGTTTTGGAAAAATTAAGGTAGGAAAGAGGGAAAAGAGGTGTTAATTTTCTGTGTGTGTGATGAGGAAGGGATTGAAATTACAGATGAAAGCAGTCAGGGAAATCCTTACTAAGAAAGTGACATTTGAGCAAAGACCTGAAAGAGATGAGAATTGAAGTCCTGCAAATATATGGGTCAAGAGTGTCTCAGATAGAAGAGAAAGCAAGTGCAAATACATACTTAAGCAATGACAAAAACTCTAAGATTATCTTGTGGGCTTTGGGTGTGGTGCTTGAAGGTGTTGCAGCCATTTTATGAGCATGAAGCATGATCCAGTAAAATGCTTTGGATGGCAGACAGGAAGATGGAAAGAACTTGCTGGGGTTGTTTTTCCCCTACTTATAATTTTGGAAAGTTTCTGAAAGAAAAAATTGCAAGAATAGATCAATAAACACTCATATGCCCTTCATTTAGATTCACCAGTTATTAATATTTACCCCATTTGATTAATTGATCTTTATTTATACTCACATTTTTTGCCTGAATCATTTCAGAATAAGTTGCAGATGTCAAAATCCTTTAGGTTATATTTCCTAATAGCAAGGGCCATCTACATGGCCAGAATCTGACATCACAAAGAACCCATATCTTTGGTAATTTCATTGAACCACTGAATTGTCCTGCCATGGAAACACCCTAGCTCCAGACTTATGTGAAATAAGTTTTCTTAATTTTTAAGCCAACTCCATTAAGGTTTCTGTTATTTGCAGCCAATTATCCTTCTGATACACAGGTCTCAGGCTCATCATAGAAACATTAAAATGAACCCACATCTCGTATCATATGTATATACGTTTTTTCAAAGTACTTTTATGGTTTTGCTTTAGACATTATTTGGCTAACAAGATCTAATTTGGATGGACCAGCCTCTAGGACAGGGGTTCTTAACCAGGGGTGCACAGACTCCCAAAGTGTCAGGAGAAAGATTTTAGGAGGTCAGTGAACTTGAATTGAAAATTCAAAAACCACACTATTCTTGAGGGGATGTGTTGGTAAGGGTGTGATATATTTATTAAATAACACACAGTATAGTGTGGACTTAGTAAGGGGTCCATGGTTTTCACCTGACTGGCAAAGGGGTACGTGGAACAAAAATGTTAAGAACTCTTGCTATAGGAATGCATGAGAACACTTTGACGTACTAATATCTAACCTCCAAATTGTTTTAAAATGTAATGAAATTGTTATGACTACCCAAGTTAATATTTCATTAAGTTTGAATTCACCAGATGTTTATTAATTTCAGCTTAGCAGTTTTAGTCTTTGGAACCAGGGGATGTTTTCTTCAGGTTTCAAATGATTTCTAAGCTCTTAAAAAGCTCTTAGGTTCCTGTGAGTCTAAAAATTATTTCAAAATTAAAAGTGAAGAAGGTTTAAGATTAGCCAGGAGCATGAAACATGGTTGAAGAAGAAACAGAAGGCCAGATAATGTCTAAACTCGAAGGTCACTGATAGGATGTTATTTTATTCTAAGTGAGATGGAAAGCCATTAGAAAG
Source organism: Dasypus novemcinctus (assembly GCF_030445035.2). Lineage (NCBI taxonomy): Eukaryota > Metazoa > Chordata > Mammalia > Cingulata > Dasypodidae > Dasypus > Dasypus novemcinctus. The sequence goes on along the minus strand of NC_080674.1, from coordinate 153,463,889 downwards.
TTATATTTTTAAAAAACCTTTACTAAGGTATAAGTAAAAAAAGTAGAACTATTTTAAGTGTATGGTTTGATTTGATACGTTTTGATCATTGTATGCACCTGTTTAACACCACAATGACAATGTAGAGCATTTCATTATCCCATGCCCCTTTGCAGTCTACCCACGGCTGGCACTCCTATTCCCAGCCGTAAGGAAGAGTTGATCTTTCTAGTACACTATATGAAAGTTGTGTTATCTAGAATTTTAAATAAATTAAACGATGCACAATGTGCTCTTTTGTGCCTGGCTTCTTTTGCTCAGCATAATATTTTTGAGTTTTACCCAAATTTGAACGTATTGGTATTTTGTTTCTTTTTATTCCATTGTGTGGATATAACTCAACTTGTTTATCCACTAACTTGCTTATCCACTATTTTGATTGTTTCCACTTTTTGGCATTTATGAATAAAGCTATAATGAACATTTGTGTTCAAGTTTTTGTGTGAACATAGGCTTTTATTTCATTTGGACAAATAATTAGAATTTCTGGGTCATGTGGTATATGTATGTGTTTTTTAAAATATATACTTTTTTAAGTTTTAAAAAGATACTTAGATTACATAAATGTTATATAAAAAAAATAGGAGATTCCCATATGCCCTGCTCCCTACCCCTCCCACATTTTCCCAGAAATGGTCAAAATATTTGTAAAAGCTGTGGTACTATTTTACATTCTCACCAGCAATATATGAATCTCAATTCCTCCACATTCTTTCTAACACCTGCAGTTGTCAATATTTTCAGTTTCAACCATTCTACTGAGTGTAAAGTGGTTTTTCATTGTAGTTTTAATAACTATTTCCATTATAACTGAACATATTTTTCTTTCATGGGTCTATTTTTGTGACATGTCTACTCAGATCTTTTACCATTTTTTAATTGTGGTGACATTGTTGAATTGTAAGATTTTTAGATGGATAAATAGCTATAGAGAGATAGATACATTCATACTTTCAATATAATTACTTTATCAGATATATACATTTAAAGTATTTCTCCTATTTTGTGCCTTGCCCTTTCTTTTTCTTTAGTGTCTTTTGAACAGCAAAGGTTTTTTTAAATTTAAATAAGGTACAATTTATAATTGCTTCTCTTATATTTGTGCTTTATGTTTCCAGCAAATTCACAAAGATTTTCTCTTATGCCTTCTTCTAGAAGTTTAGTAAATTTTACTATTTGTATGTAAGTTTCTAATGCAGTTTGATATAAAATTTTTATATAGTATGAAGTAAAGATTAAAATTCAATATTTCCAAATGGGGACAGACAGTTGTTCCATCACTTTTTTTCCTTTTCCCATTAAAATATTTCAGCATCTCTGTCAAAAAAACACACAATTTACTATATAAGTGCATCTACTTCTGGAACTTTCATTCTGTTCTATAGACTTATATTCAGCATGTGCCAAAATCCCACTATTTTAATTATGAGACTTTATAATATTCCTAATATTAAATTACATAAATACTTCAATAATATAATTCTTTTAAAAAATTTTCAGTTATTGGATATTTGACTTTCCACATAAATTTTATTATTGGTTTGTCCATTTCTAAAAATACCTGCTTGAATTGTTTTTACATCGGTGTTACAAGTTACTCCATTAACACAAGATAATAACTGCAACAACATTAAATCTGCTTTATGTTCATTCCTCAGTCTTGAGGTATTTGGGGTGATATCCACTCTGATTACTACAATAAGAAGGAAATGTAGATACTACGGGACAGAGGAAAGTTGTTTTGCTTGCAGTTTGAAAATACTCCTTGCTTTGGGTTTAAGACTGCTCCATCATCATCAGTTTGTTAGTTGCCCAGAGTAAGCCTGAAAAAAAGGAGACTAAGAGTTGGCTGCAACTCTGCTGGGTTTCAGGGCTCAACTGGCATATGAACAATCTGAAGGTTTGTCTCTGAGAAATATACTTAACTAGTAAATTGAAAATTATATGTTCAAATAAAAGGAGTACAACAGCCATGATTAGGGGGATTAAAAATAATTATAACTATGCTATATTGGGGAATGGATTTTCATATATTTCCAGATAGAGCCCACTGAGGGAGTGTTGATTTAATGTGGCCATGTGGCTTGCCTATGGTGTCCTGACATCCCTAGAAACCTCAGGAGCACGTCTGCTTGAGACCTTGTTTACTGTGGCAGTTTGTGAAATCTGCATAAGCGAAACCTCTGAAATGACCTCCTGACTCATGGTCAAGGTCTTTATGCAAATGCATTATTGATTAATGCTTGGTAATAATCCCTTGGTGCCATGGAAACTCCTCCCTGGGAGGCAGGTCCCACACTGGAAGGAAGGTAGTGAGTTTCTTTGCTGAGTTTGGCTATAAGAGAGGCTACGGCTAAGGAACAAGGAGACTTGGAGGAGGTATCTCCTAGGCATTAACTATCATTAGGCTTAGATTCATTATTACAGGAATGAGGTTCATAACTGTAAGCATTAAGATCAAGGGCCTAATTTATTGGAATGTTTTCTTTTATTAGGCCAGGTTTATATATTCCAGAGTTTTTTGCCATCTTATTTGTGAAAATAACAGGACTTCCCAAGGAGGGAAATTTAGTATTTTATTAGCTACTATGTGGGCCTCTACCTAGAGGTAGATATCCTCTACCAATGGAAAGAAGGATATATTTATAACCCATAGAAGTATGCTTTAGGTGCATTTTCCCCCATATTATCACCCCATTATCAACACTCTGTATTAGTGATGTATTTTTGTTATAGATCCTGAAAGAACATTCTTATATTTGTATTATTAACCACAGTCCTTGGCAATCACAGAATTATACATTGCCATATTTTACCCTCTAGCATTTTTTCTAGCAACATAGACTATCCCAAATTCCTCTTTCAATCACATTCATGTACACACTTCAGAGCTGTTAATTACACTCACATCATTGTGTCACCGTCACCTCCTTCCATTTCCAAACCACTAGGAAATCTAATTATAAATTCTATACAGAGCAAGCATTCTATCTCTTGGTAACCTATCTTCTAGATTACCTCCGTGAGTTTGATCACTATTCTTAGGTCATAGCAGTGAGATAATAGAATATTTGTCCTTTTGTGTCTGACTTACTCTACTCAACATAAGGTCCTTGAGGTTCATCCATGTTGTCACATGCATCAGTAATTCATTGCTTCTTATAGCTGAGTAATATTCCATCATATATATATAACACATTTTATTTATCCATTCATATGTTGATAAACACTTGGGTTGCTTCCACCTTTGGCAATAGTGAATAATGCCACTATAAACATCGGTATGCATGTATCAGTTCATGTCCCTGCTTTCAATTCTTCTAGCTATAGACCTAGTAGTAAAATTTCCAGATCATATGGCAACTCTATACTTAGCTTCCTGAGAAGCCTCTAAACTGTCCCCCACAGTGTCTGTACCATGTTACATTCACATCAGCAGTGAATGAGTGTTATGTCTCCACATCCTCTCCAACTCTTGTGATTTTCTGGGTTCTTTTTACTAGCAGCCAGTCTAGTAGATGTGAAATTAAACCTCATTGCAGATTTGATTTGCATTTCCCTAATAGCTAGTGATGTTGAAAATCTTTTCATGTACTTTTTAGCCATTTGTATTTCTACTCTGGAAGGATGTCTATTCAAGTCTTTTGCCCATTTTTTAATTGAGTGGTTTGTCTTCTTACTGCTGAGTTGTAGAATTCTTTTATATGTGCTAGATATTATTGAATATTAACCCTTATTGAATACGTGGTTTCCAAATATTTTCTCCCATTGAGTAGGCTTCCTTTTTACTTTCATGACAAACTCCTTTGAAGCATGAAGGTTTTTAATTTTGAATAGGTCCCGTTTATCTATTTTTTTTCATTGCTCATAATTTGGGTGTAAAGTTTGTGAAACCATTACCTACCACAGATCTTGTAGGTGCTTCCTTACATTTTCTTCTAGGAGTTTTATGGTCCTGGCTCTTATTTTTAGGACTTAGATCTGTCTTTAAATAATCATTGTATAGGGCATGAGATAGGGATCTTCTTTCATTATTTGGATTTGATATCCAGTTCTCCCAGCACCATGTGTTGGAGAGTCCCAGAAGTATGGAGTTGGCCGCCTTTTCAAATGTAAGTTGACCATGGATGTGCAGGTCTATTTCTAAACTCTCAATTAGGTTTCTTTTGTCAATATATCTATCCTTGTGCCAATACCATGGAGTTTTGAGCACTGCAGCTTTATAAGATTCTTTAAAGTTGGTTAGTGTGAGTCCTTCCACTTTGACCTTTTTCAAGATGTTTTTGGCTATTCATGGCCTATTACCCTTCCATATAAGTTAGATAGTTGGCTTTTCCATTTCTGCAATGTAGGCTGTTGGAATTTTTATTGGGATTGTGTTAAATCTGTGAATTCAATTTGGATAGAACTGACATCTTAGTGATAATTAGTTTTCCAATCCATGAACATAGAATGTCCTTCCATTTATTTAAGTCTTCATTGATTTCTTTTAGTAATGTTGTGTAGTTTTCTGTTTGAAAGTCTTTTACATCCTATTTTTCCATTTTTCCTCTGTGTGATCTTCTATCTGTGCAATTTCAGATGTCCTATTTACTAACTTGCTAATTCTTTCCTCTGCCTGTTCAAATCTGCTGTTGCATGCTTCTAGTGTATTAATTTCTTCTATTGTGCCTTTCATTACCATAAGATCTGTTATTTTTTATGGGTATAGGGAGGGGACTCTTAAGTAGAGTGCAATTTTCTTGTTGAGTTAATGAGAGAGGTGGAAGTTCAGAAAGCCTAAGGTTCCCAAGAGAAGGGAGCTATGCAAAGAAAAAGCTCTCCATAAATATGCTCATTAATACTTGAGTCTTCTGCTGAATACTAAGACATGCATGCATAAACTCCAATTGAAAATTTGTAAGTTTAGATTTACTCTAGACTTTTTTCTGTTTAATGAAATGTTTGGTGTGGTGGTGATTCATTCCTGAACACTATCTACTTGACCCAAAATGAAGAGTTGAAAAGTACAAAAATGTACTCAATCAGTTGATTGTTTTCATATTCCTAACAAGCTTGTTTTACTACTGAGTTGGTAGTTTCCTTTGTTCTGGGAAAAATAGAAGACAGATCCCTAGAAAACACCTTGTTTTAACAAGTATTAGCAAGACTTAAGTAGTTAGACATGGTTTGGATCTTTTCCATTTGTCATTTCAGTGATGATTACTGGCAGAAGGAACACCTCCACCTCAGGCGTTCTAGCATATTGCAATTAAGTAAAGCTACTATTAGTCACCCAGGAGGATTGTGATTGATCAAAGTGTTAAATGGTTTACTTCCAATGTAAATTACAACTCCCTACCCAAAATGCCACAATGCATTTAGTAAAAAGAGGGTGCTGTTAAAATGTACACACGTATTATTCACAAATTTTGGACTAAGTGAATGTGTATGGCATAATTATTCTCCAACAGGTAAACATGTTCTCTGCATCCAACCTTATTAAAAAATATATTCTAATTAGTGTTATCCAAACTGTGCGAAGGCTTGACGCAATTTAAAGCAATGTAAGTGAGAGTATGTTTTGTATTCAGTGACATAAATGCAAGTCAGGCAAGAAGGAACTCATGGCAGAGTAATAGAGATGCAGATGGCAACCCAACTTGAAAATTGTGCAACCAAATTAGGTTGACAGGAAGAAGAGTATAATCTGGAGCTAAATCACCCTTTTTCTCATTACTGTCATCAGTATCTTAAATTGAGCAGCAATGGACAGTGACCTAAGACACTAGTTAACTTGGTTTGGAATCAATCCCATGACATGGGACTGCCTTGATTGCATAACATAGAAAAATATTAATGATGTAATAATGATCACAGTGTGGTTTCATATTGGCATTGTGTCTGATATTTTTTTCAAATGCCTTTAATGCCTAATGTATCATTTTAGATTCACCAGGACAATATAATATGAGTTAAGAGCTTATACTCTGAAATCAGTCTTAAATACCAATGATGATTCTGAAAATTAACCTCCAAAAACTTCAGTTTTCTTAGCTCTGAAATGTGAACTAAAAAGAGGAACTACTTCTTAGAGATGTTTAAGATGAAAATGAATGAAGAAGGTGCAGGCAGTTTAACTTGATATAGATCTTGGAGCTGATTGGTGATGGAAATAGGATGCAAATCACACAGTTTCTAAAGTGCGTTCCAACCACCATCCTATAGTCCTATACTGACTCTCCTTTTTAGGAATTTGTGAGGAGTTAGCAAAGCTATACATGTGGGACACTTAGTTAAATGTTTGGTGTACAGCATTCAATGACTAGCAGCTAGAAGGAAGAAGAGAATGAGCTCAAAAAGAAGGAGATAAAGAGATTGGCCACTATTACTAGTTTACAGTAGGTGTCTACAAGTTTTTACTGTCAAGAGTCAGATTAGGTTTTGCAGACCATACATTATCTGTAGCAACTATTCAACTGTGCCATTGTAGCCCCTATATTTTATATAACATTTATGTAATCTAAAGTATCGTTAAAAATTAAACAATAAAACAAAACAAAAAAACAAAACAAATACAATACCCACACAAAGTATATACATATGAATGGATGAGTATTGCTGTGTTCTAATAAGACTTCATTTTTTTTTTTGTTTACAAACCCAAGTGTTGGCCTGGATTTTTCCCTTCGGCCATAGTTTGGCATCAGGATTACATAATGAAGACTTGGTTGTAGTCTTTTAATGAAGTCCAGTATTCTTTCAACTACCTCGGACCTATTCTATCTTTGGGAAATTTGAGGTAGTGAAGTTTATGACCTCTTTGGCTTTTTCCAGAACTAGTGCTCTAAGATTCCCTGACACAGTCCCAATGTAATATTTGAAGATTATTTAGTGACTGTCAACAAGAAAAAAATAATTAAACAACTAAATATTAATACTAATGCTTGGCATGGTGGATATGGCTTAGACCATGGGGAAAAATATATTTCTGTGATCATTCCTTCCCTGCTCAGATGTCTATACTTTTAAGCCTCTGGTGGCCAGGTGATGTTTGCAGGTATGGTGACCACAGGTCCTCATTTGCCTCTGAAAGTCTGACTATATGCCTGCTGTGCCACGTTCATTATTAGTAGGTTCCCCTATCCAGCTTCTAAAAGTATTCCAGTTTGAATGAAAAATTATATGTCACTTTATTAAGAAGAGATGAGTCCCAATTCTACTGATTTCCTCTTACCTTTGGAAGCTACATTTCCCCTCAAAAGATAATGAAGTCACATCTAGAGAGAGAGTTCCCATCTAAGATCCCTTCTATTTTCATAAATATTTATTGAGTAGCTAATATATGCCATGTACAACAAAATACACTGAGATAAAATGCTCTGTCAGAAATTTTCAGTTTAGTTTTGGTGGCAGATTGTCTTTGAAGGTTTATTGAACTCATGTTCCAACAAAAATCTTTAAATTCCACAGGCACAGGCTTTTTTCCTATATAACCTCCTTTGTTGTGTTTCGCATGACCAAAACCTACATGAGGGCAGAGGCAGGACATCCCTTTTTACTGCTGTCTCCAGGGTCTGGTCATGTTTATTGGTATTAAGTAAGCCCTAAGTAAATTATTGTGGAATGAATAACTTGGTACTAGTTACTTCCCACATATTAAGTCTTGGGTTCAATCCCTGGTACCTAAAAAAAAAAAAAAGTGCACTTCTCCCCACACATCCCTACCATCTCCAACACCCTCACTGGTGATCCTCCCCTGCCACAGTTGTGTTCCTTCTGTGATACAAAACCTCTCCAAAAATGAGGCCAAAAAACCCAAAAAAATTTTAATAAGAAAATAATTTTTAAAATAACAAAAAATACAAAAGTAAAAAATAAAATATTTTGAAATAAAATAAAATTTTTATGCTATATGTCATTCATCATTTTAAGATATGTTTCTTATATGTACAGTGACAATTTCTTCAGAATATTCCCCCAGAGTCTTTTTTTTTTTTTCATTTTATCTTCAAAGAAGCTTTAGGTTACAGAAAGGTCACATAGAAAATATAGGAGATTCCCATATGCCCTTCCCCCTATTAATAACATTTTACATGTGGATGGTACATTTGTTACAACTGATGTACAAATATTGAAGCATTGCTTCGAACAGTGGTCAATGATTTACATTACGGTTTATATTTTGGAATGTACACTTGCATGTACACATAGGTTTTGACAAAATTTAAAATGGCCTGTTTCCGTTATTGCAAGATCATGCAGAATAATTCTAATGTCTTAACAATGCTTGCTGTTCCATCTATTCCATTCTTCCCTCCCCCTCCCCTTGGAATCTATGATAACCACAAAGTTTCAATTTTTGAAGAGTAAGATTCATAGTTACTTGCAATAGTATTGAGGACTTGATGTATTGGTCTGTTTTTTTTCATTTGTTTGTTTTGTTTTTTATTAGGCACTGCCTGTGTTCTCAAAGGGATTCTTGTCCTTCTAATTGAGAAGATAGCAGGACTCTCCACGATGGGACTTTAATATTTTCTTGTTTATTATGTGGGTCTCCACCCACTGATATAACATACTATGGCAAGATGAACACTTACATATTTAATAGGGGCAAAGCATTGCTTTTTATCCCCATGTTGTACTTAGAAAGGGAAGTGAATTATTTTACAGAATTTACAGGGCTTATAGGAGTAGCTGAAAATAATATCTTTATATTCTAAGCCTATTACTTATTGAGAGCTTTTTATATGCCAGGTCCCAAATTAAAATTTTATATACTGAACAGCACTTAAATCTCACAATTGCCCCTTGAGGTAGAAAGTAAAATTTTCTGTATTTTATAGATAATAAAACTAAAGCTCAAAGAATTTTGGGAATTTGCTTGAGAAAACAGCTCATAAATGGAGGAAGAAGCAGTCCATTCATATGTGATTCCCATAAAGATTTAAAAAAAAATTATCCATGTGGTGCAGCAGCGCTCCAAAATGTCTTCACCAAATGAAATGAATGTCCCATGATGATGAAAGAGGTTGTCGATGTGGGAGGAGTGGGGTGAGAGGGGTGGGGAGTATATGGGGACCTCTTGTATTTTTTGAATGTAACATTTTAAAAAAAAGAGAGAAAAAAATATTGTGGAAGCTATTAGACATAGTACAGTTTGGATATATAAAAACTCATTGATAGCTTTAACTAAACAGCTTGATTTACTACTACTAGTATCATTACTACTAACATTGCATAAGCCACATGGTACTAAAATATTAGTTGTTGATCTGAAATACAAATTTAACTATTTTTTTTATATGTACTGCATTTTTGTTTGCTAAATCTGGCATCACTATTTATTACTCATTCTCTGTAAAATGTATGCACTGGGAAAGGAAACAGGAAGTTTATTGCAGTTACCTTTTTAGTTGGTCCACATCCCATCTCTGAATTTATGGTCCTGGGTTTACATGGACCTAGAAAACATTTCTTGAGCAATTCTGGCCAACTACAAAAAGGGCATTGTTTATCCTTCACTCCAGCTCTCAGGATGTGTGTTATTTGATCTCAGCCAGAAACGCACAAATGTTCCCTCAGCAGTCAACATTATATTAAGACTCGTTCCTTCACTATGTTAATTCCTGACGGTAACTGTTCTAATATTCCTTTTGTGGTGATGAAATACAGTGCAGAGTCCAGCTGTATGGCATGCCAACCATATATGTTAGAGCACTAGTCACAGCAGCCTAGAGCCTAGTGTATGCAAAACACTGCTAAACCTATCAAGAAAGTCTAAGACTAATTCCTCACTCAGAGTCTGATAACTCTTAGCAGAGAAATTGCTAGCACTGACAAAAGAATTTGAAACAATTATGTACAAAGCCCCTTACATAGAGAGGGTCTATCATGTTGTTGGCCTCTAGGATTTTATTCCAATTTCCTAAAAGTATCTTAAATTATCTTTGTAAAACTACATTTCCACCATTTCATACCAGATTGGTTTAAACCAATGACTTAAACCTCTCACATTTTGCCCTTAAATGGTTTAGTCAAATAAAGACCTATCGCTCGATTTGAAGCAATGAGGTAAGGAGATATTTGTTATTTTATTTTTATTATTATTTTGTTTATTTATTATTGTATTATATTTTTAATTTTTATTTTCTATTTTATAGATTCAATCATAAGAAATATTCCCTCTTCCTGTGGATTTGATGGTTTAGTTGCTTTGGAATGTAGGGCTATTTTGCTTGTTAGGAGAAAGATACTGGAACCTTCAGAGTCCACTTTTTGTGGTGCCTGAGAATAAAAAAAAAAAAAAACTGATGCTTTAGAACATGAAGAAGACTGACTTACAAAGAATCTAGGCTCTGCATGGCATAATTTGACCTTCTGGATCAAGTTTCAGTCAGTCTCTAGAGTTCTTCCTAAGTGAGTCAATAGACATTCTTTGTTGACTTAGCCAGTTTGAGGTAGATCATGTTTTGTCACTTGAAACACCAAACTTATGACAGATATATTTTGCATCTATTCATTTCTATTTCAATTTGACCTACCCCATGAAAAATGTTAGGAGATTTATCAGAATACGTGGAATACAAAAATGGAACATAAATTAGAAAAGTTGAGATTGGTCATTCGAAGGATTTGAATATGAAATAGATCCAGGAATGAAGTCCAGTTTATATAAAAATGCCTACTGTGAAATCTTTACACTAGCTCTGGTAGCCCAGAGATTTGTTGTAAGCTTCTTAGCATACAGTGCAAGAGGAACCAGTTCCTTCATTTACCAACTCACTCTGTCCTCTGGCTAAATTTCAAGAAATTGCTCAAGAGAACTACAAATTACAAAAACCTAAAAGCATATAGGAAAATTGGGAGGCACAGTTAAGAAGAATTCACACTCAAGGTGGGGGATGGGGTAGAATATGTACAGTGGAGGAGAATGAAGACTCCAAGAAGATGAAACAACAGGAGCAAGTTTAGACCTGGGAACAATCTTGTGTGGAGGACTATGAGGAAATGTGTTTGATGTTGATAGGAGTTATGGTGAGATGGGGTAGATGGTTATTTTGAAACATAGGGTCAAACTGTAGAGCAATATTGTAGCAGTTTGATATTAATTTGAATTCCTAAAATAGATATTGGATTATGTTTGTGTTCTGGTCTGTGCCTGGGAGTGATTAAGTTATGATTAGGACCTTGATTGGGCCATGTCATTAGGGCATTGAGTCCCCACCCCAGAGTTGAGGGATTTCTGATGTTGGAGTTTGATGCTGAAGTCTTAAGCTGGAGCACCAGGAATTAAGCATTCAGAGGAAAGAGAAGTAAGACCCAGGAAGAGAGGACCTGAGCCAGGAGAAGAACAGAGATGGAGATGACTCATTAGACGTGGCAGAAATCCCAGGCAGAGAGACAGAGCCATTCACCTGATAGTCTACGTCTACAGCTGACCTTGTGGAAAAAACAGAGGCACTGAGCCCAGAGGAACCCAGGAAGCCTGAACCCTGGCAGACATCAGCAGCTATCTTGCTCCAACACATGGAAATAGACTTTGGTGAGAGAAGTAACTTATGCTTATGGCCTGGTACCTACAAGCTCTTACCCCAAATAAATACCGTTTATAAAAACCAACCAATTTATTTTATTTTGCATCAGCACCCCTTTGGCTGACTAATACAAGTATGCAAAAAAAAAAAATCTATTGAAAGTTGTTGTTACCTAAAGGTTATCATATACTTAAATGTTTTCATATCATTTAATATATCTGTACTTGAAAATATGGCTTGAAGAACAAAGGAGATAGTTTGTGAATAAATCTCAACAACAAAAAATAAAACTGAGAATAAACAAATTCCCTTGCAAAAGATTAACAACATGTGAGTTTAATTTTCCTGTTGTATAAATTATTCCTCAGTAGTAATTTAGGTAAATTTCACTATTCATCTAAAGATCTAAATCTTTTTAAAATAAAATTTTCTTGAAGTATATCATTCATAGATGAACATACTTAAACAATAAGTGTATAGTAAAAATAGTGAACTTATGAAACAAACATCATACAAGGTTCCTATACTTCACCCCACCATCAACACCTTGCATCACTGTGAAATATTTGTTATAAACTATGAAAAAGCATCCTCAGAATAGTACTACTAACTATAGCCCTTATCTTATATTTGGCACACTTTCCCCAATCCACCCAATTATTGCCACCCTATATTAGTATTATGTATTTGTTATCATTCCTGAAAGAACATTCTCTATTGGTTCTGTTAACCACAGTCTATCATCCACCACAGGATTTCCAGTGTTATACAATCCCATGCTCTGTACAACTCATTCAAAATGTACATTTAGTGGCTCCCATTTTCATCAGAGTTGTGCTGTCATCACCTCAGTCAATTTTAGAATGCTTCTATTACTGCAAAAAGAAAAATTCTGTACTCTTTTACAATCCTATTGTTGTCCCTTAGAATTGATGTTATATCTTCTTTGCCTTTGCTGCAAAAATATTACAATATTACTGTTCACTATCATCTGTAAGTTACGTTAGTTGTAATTTTCCTGTGTGTCACCATATTCTCAACACTCTGTAAAAGAAGAACATTCTTATATTTGTACCATCAACCACAGTCTTCATCCATCACCAAAATCACTATTACACATTACCTAGATTTTCTCTAGCTTCTTTTCAATTGACATGTAGGTCCACAGACTAGCCCTTTCAACCACAACCACATTTATAAATCAGTTGTGTTAGTTATACTCAATATGATGTGTAACCATCAACTCTACTCATTTCTACACTTTTACAATAAGCCTTATTAAAAATTCTATATACATTAAGCATAAGCTCCCATTCTCAACCCACATTCTGTCTCCTAGTAAGCTATACTCTAGAGTTTACCTCCTTGAGCTTACTCATCATATTTAGTTCATATTTATGAGACTATATGATATTTGTCCTTTTGTGTCTGGCTTATTTCATTCAACATAATGTTCTCAAGGTTCATCCATGTTGCCATATGCATCCCAGTTTCATTTCTTATTAGAGCTGAATAGTATTCCATTGTATGTCTATACCACATTTTTTTTTTTGTCTTTTCACTAGTTGGTGAGTACTTGGGCTGGCTCCATATTTTAGCAACTGTGAATAATGCTGCTATGAACATCAGTGTGTATATGTCAGTTTGCATCCTTGATTTCAGTTCTTATGGATATGTTCCTAGTAAAGGGATTGTTGGATCAGAGGTCAGTTCTAAATTCAGCTTCTTGAGGTAATGCCAAACTATCTTCCACAGAGGCTGCACCATTCTTCATTCCCACCAACAGAGAAGGAGTGCTCCTATTTCTCCATATCCTTTATTTCTTTAATAATGGCCATTCTAAAAGTTTTGAAATGGTATCTCACTATAGCAGTTTTGACCTACATTTATCTAATAGCTAGTGATGTTGAACATTTTTCCATGTGTTTGACTATTTGTAGTTTCTCTTTGGAAAAATGTCTGTTCATGTCTTTTGCCCATTTTTAAAATGGATTGCTTATCTTTTTATAATTGAGCTGTATGATTCTTTATATAAGATGGATATCAAACCCTTATCAGGGTTTCCTTTCCAAATATTTTTGCCAATTGAGTAGGGTGCTTTTTTACTTTCTTGATGAAGACTTTTGAAGAACATAAGTGCTTAATTTTGAGGAGGTCCCATTTATATTTTCTTTCATTGCTTGTGCTTTGGGTGCAAGATTTAAGAAATTAGCACCTACCACAAGACCTTGAAGTTTCCCTACATTTTTTTCTAGGAGTTTTATGATTGTAGCTTTTATATTTAGGTCTTTGATCCATTTTGAGTAAATGTTTGTATAAGGTATGAAATAGGGGTCTTCTTTCTTTCTTTTGGATCTGGCTGTCCAGTTTTCACAGAACATTTATTGAATAAACTGTTCTGACTCAGCGGGATGGGGTTGACAGCCTTGTGTAAAATCACGTGGCCTTAGATATGAGGATCTATTCCTGAGGTATCAATTTGGTTACATTGGTCAATATATCTAAATTTATGAGAGTATCATGCTGTTTTTACCACTGTACCTAAGTAATATGCTTTGAAGTCAGAAAGTGAGAGTCCTCCAACCTTGTTCATTTTATTCAGGGTCCCTCATTCTTCCAAATAACTTCATCGACTTTTTCATTTCTTCAAAAAAAGATGATTGGATTTTTGTTGGGATTATGTTGAGTTTCTAAATCAGTTTTGCTAGAATCTTAATGATATTTAGCCTTCTAATCCATGGACATGGAATGTCTTTACATTTATTTAGGTCTTCTTTGGTTTCTTTTAGCAATGTTATATAGTTTGCTTAATACAGGTCCTTTTTTATTTTTGGTTAAGTTTATGTCTAAATATTTTATTTTTTAGTCCTCGTTACAAATGGTAAATTTTTTGTGACTTCTTCATCTTGCTCATCAGAAGTGTATAGAAATTCTATAGATTTTTGTGTATTAATCTTGTATCCCACCTGTTTGCTGAACTCTTTTATTAGATTTTATAGCTTTGTTGTGGATTTTTCAGGATATTCTAGATATAGGATCAAGTCATCAATGTTTAACAAATGTTTTACTATTTTTTTTACTATTTGGTGCCTTTTATTTCTTTTTCTTGCCCAATTGCTCTAGCTAGAACTTCTAGCCCAATATTGAATAACAGTGGTGACAGTGGAAATCCTAGTGTTGTTCATGATCTCAGTGGGAAATCTTTCCAGCTTTCACTGTTGAGTATGATACTAGCTGTGAATTTTTCATGTATATATTACCATGTTGAGAAAGCTCCTTCCTATTCCTACCTTCTGTAAAGTTTTTATCAAGAAAGGGTGCTGTTTTTTGTCAAATGCCTTTTCTGCATCAATTGGGAGGATCATGTGATTTTTCTTCTTCAATTTATCAGTGTGGTTTATTACACTAATTGATCTTCTTATGTTGAACCAGCCTTGCATACTTGGGATAAAAACCACTTGATAGTGGTGTGCAATTCTTTTAATATGCTTTTGGATTTGGTTTAAAAGTATTTTGTTGAAGATTTTGCATCTATCTTCGTTAGAGAAATTGGCCTGTAATTTTCTTTTTTTGTAGTATCTTTATCTAGCTTTGGTATTAGGGTGATGTTGGATTCATAGAATGAGCTTGATAGAGTTCCTTCCTGTTTAACTTTTTTTTGGAAGAGATTAATCCAGATTGCTATTAGATCATCTTTGAATACTTCATTGAATTCACCTGTCAAGACATCTGGTCCTGGGCTTTTCATTTTTGATGACTCTTTAAATCTCTTTGTGATTGGTTTATTGAGGTCTTCTTTTTCTCCTTGTAGGTTGTTTGTATGTTTCTAGGAATTTGTCCATATCATCTACTTTGTTTGGTTTGTTGGCATACAATTGTTTAAAATATCCTCTTATGATATCTTTTTATCTGCAGGGTCAGTGGTAATGCCTGCCTCATTGTTGATTTTATTTGCATCTTCTCTCATTTTCCTTTGTCAGTGTAGCTAAAGGTTGTTGATTTTGTTGATCTTCTCAAAGAATAAACTTTTGGCTTCGTTGTTTTTCTCTAATGCTTTTTTGTTCTCATTTTCATTTATTTCTGCTCTGATCTTTATTATTTCTTTCCTTGGGCTGGGTTTGGAATTATTTTACTGTTCTTTTTTTATTTCCTACAGGTGTGCAGTTAGGTTTTTCACTTTGGTTCTTTCTTCTCTTTTAATGTAAACACTAAGGGCTATAAATTTCACTCTCAGCACTGCCTTTGCTGTATCCCATAGGTTTTATATGTTGTGTTCTCATTTTCATTTTTCTTGAGATATTTACTGATTTTTCTTGCAATTTCTTCTTTGACCCATGGATTGCTTAAGAGTGTGTTGTCAGATCTACTTATATTAGTGAATTTTCCCTTTTCCTCTCATTATTGATTTCCAGCTTCATTCCATTATGTGCTTTGTATAATTTTCATCTTTTTAAATTTATTGAGACCTGGCTTGTGATACAACATCTAGTCTATCTGGGAGAAGGATCTATGAACAGTTGAAAATATTGTATATCCTAGTGTTTTGTGGAATAATGGTCTCTAAACGTATGTTAGTTCTACATCATTTATCATATTATTCAAGCTCCATTCTTTATCTATACTCTACAGATGTTCTATCCAATGCTGAGAGGGATGCATTGAAGTCTCCAACTAATTTGGTAGAGACGTTTATTTCTCCCTTTAGTTTTACCAGTGTGCGTCTCAACTATCTTAAGGCAACCAGCTTTAGTGCATAAATATTTATTATAGTTATTCCTTTTGGTGAATTGCCCCCTGTCTTAATATATAATGATATTTCTTGCCTCTTATAATAGTTTTTTAAACAAACAGTTTACATTTAAAATGCATTTTGTCTGATATTAGTATTGCTTCTCTAAATCATTTTTTTTAAAGTTACTATTTGCATGGAATATCTTTTTCCAACCTTTCACATTTAACCTAGTTGGGTCCTTATATCTGAGGTGAGTCTCTCATAGCCAGTATATGGATAGCTCATATTTTTTATCCATTCTGTCAATCTGTCATTTTTTTTTTTTTTGAGATATTGGGGCTGGATTTTGAACCCAGAACCTCATATGAATGAAGCCAGTGCTCAACCACTGAGCCACATCAACTCCACTGGGTCAGCATTTTTTGTTTGTTTGTTTGCTTGTTGTTCCGTTTTGTTTTTAGGAGGCACTGGGTACTGAATCTGGGAACTCCCATGTGGGAAGAGGCACTCAACCACATCCACTCCCAATCTATTCCCAATCTTTTGATTGGGGAATTCAACCCATTAATATTAAATATTATTACTGTAAATAGAGTACTTAATTTGTCCATTTTTTGAGTTTCTGTTGTCGTATATTTCTATTGTCTGTCTTTTTACCCTTTAAGTTATCCTTACTAATAATATTCATTTCTAAGGTCTTCTCCCAGTTTCTACTCCTTGTTTTTTCCTTTCTTTTCTTTTCTTTTCTTTTCTTTTTTTCCAAATTCTACTCAATTTATTCATTTTTTTAAAAAGATGTTACATTAAAAAAAAATATATGAGGTCCCCATTCACCCCCACCACCCCCACCCCACCACTCCCCCCACAGTAACACTTTCCCCCATCATCATGTCACATCCATTGCGTCTGGTGAGTACATCTCCAGGCATCGCTGCACCCCATGTCCCGTGTTCCACACTATAGCCCACACTTTCCCATGTTCCATCCAGTGGGCCATGGGAGGACATACAACATCCTGCAATTGTCCCTGGGGCACCACCCAGGACAACTCCAAGTCCCAAGAATGCCTCCGCATCTCTTCTATTCCTCCCCTTCCCCACACCCAGCAGCCACCATGGCCACTTTTTCCACATCAATGCCACATTTTCTCGATTATTAACCACAATAGTTCATGAATAGAATATCATTAAGTCCACTCTGATCCTTACTGTATTCCCCCTTCCTGTGGACCTTGGCTTGGTTGAGTCCATTCCAAATCTATGTCAAGAGGGGGTTTAGATTTCATATGGATATTGGATGCAATCCTCCTGCTTTCAGTTGTAGGCACTCTAGGCTCCATGGTGTGGTGGTTGACATTCTTCAACTCCATGTTAGCTGAGTGGAGTAAGTCCAATAAATCAGAGTGTAGGAGTTGAAGTCTGTTGAGGCTCAGGGCCTGGCTATCATATTGTCAGTCCAGAGATTCAAATCCCCTAGATATATCTTAAGCCCCATCACCAACTACAATTCCAGTAAAGTAGCATGAAGGTCTTGTGAAAAGAGATCCCATCTGAGTCCAGCTCCATCACTCAGAAACACCAGCACCAAAGAAGGGCCAACTGGCATGGCAGTGAACCCCATCTGTCATGACCATAGAACCTGTGGGTCTCTTTAGCCCTCAAAAGGACCAATATCTGGGGTTGTATCTACTTTATCTGTCTCTGAGACTCTGCTCAGGTGTGCATAAGGGCAATCCTTCTGACAACCTCCAGACTCTTTTTTTAGAAACTCATAGCCATATGAACTCATTTGTCTTTTCCATTTCCCCCTTACTTTAGGTAAAACAGCATTTTTAACTCCTGTTATTATATGTAGTCAGGGATATTCTGCTGGTCCACATTGAACCTTTAATTTAAGGTCATTTTCTAGTTACGTCATCAGCTGGTACTTGGTAGTGATCCCTCGGTGCCAGGGAGGCTCATCCCCGGGTGTCATGTCCCACGCTGGGGGGAAAGCATTGCATTTACATGCTGAGTTTGGCTTCAAGACTGGCCACATTTGAGTAACATGGAGGCTGTCAGGAGGGAACTCTTAGGTACAGTGCTGCTCTAGGCCTTGTTCTTATTTCAGGTGTATAGGCTTACAAGCATAGTCATTAGTATCAGGGGCTCACTGTTGGACTCTCATTCCTTCCTGGTCCTTACCGTTGCACCTGGGGGACTGCCGCTGCTCCCCTAGGGACCACGACAGAGCCCCCCCCCCCCACGGCCAGTAACCCAGTACCGCCCCAGCTGTTGTTTTAATTGTTTCCACTATGAGTATATCCAAACATTTTGATGCACCCTGGACACATGCCCTGTATAACTCCCTGTCAACCATATATCACCTGTCCATAACATCCCAAAGCAGTATTCCTCTGCTGCCATTGTTGAACCACTCTGTGATCCAAAACTTCCTGAAAAGTGAAGCCCAATATAATGTCAGGTTCCCTTACTAGTAAAATGGAATGTAGGGATGAGTTCAAAGGTTAGATATAGAATACATATTATTTGGAAAAATTCTACTTCCTATCTTTTTCTTTTCTTTTTTCCTAATTATTGAGCTTCTCTTTCCAAGAGCCCTAGATCACAGTAATTCATATATACAATATACAGTACTCCCACACATCCACCGTAAAACCTTTTTCCTTCCACAGTGAAAATCTTTTAACTTATTCATATCATATTTACTGAAACTGATGTACAGACTCAGAGACAATAGCTTTCAAACGAGGTGACATCTGTGCTTACATTGTGGTCCATACTTTAGGATATACAGTTTTCTAAATTTTTTAGTTATCCTATGTTTTACATTATGGTTTACATTATTAGTCTGTCATCCCCTATATGTTTTTGGTGTAATATTACATGTTTTATATCCATCCTTGTGTACACTCGTGAAACTCCTCTCTTGCCCCCACATTTACCTTGGTTCCATCCATTCAACATCCATTTTCCCCTCCCCTTGGGGCCCACAGCGACAGGCAATCTCCATTTCCCGAGGAGCCATGTCCAGAGATACTTGCAGCAGTGTTCAGGGCCTGACTTGCTCAACTACCCTAATGCCCTGGGAGCCACCCTTTCTCTCGAGAGATACAGTTCCCTCTATTTGTTGGCATTAGTCCTTCCCAGGATGTGGGTCCACCCCCACTCTCACTACTTGGGTCTCTACCCAATGGTACAACCCACCCTGGCAAAATGAGCACTCAGACACTCCCCAGGAGTCCGTCCCGTGTCAGACCATCCCCTCCAAGCATCCTAAACAGGTAACCCTCCTAATTATATTTTGATACGGTTTTCTCAGCATTTTACTCTCAACCAACACCTGACAATCTCCTATTTCGTATGTTGCCCCTCCCTCCCCCCAATTTTTTGGGCAATATTACCCATCCGCCCATCCCCAGCCCCCCTCAAACCCATCCCCAGCCCCCCTCAAACCACCCAAAGGCAACCTCTTGCCCCCATTTTATCTCTTCTTTGTGCTCATACTTACCGCCAGCTCATCATAGATTACACCCCTGTAGACGTCAGTTCACATCCTTCCTCCACCCCCTGATTTCCTGTAAACCTATCTTCCAGTCTCTAGCTCTCTGAGGCAGCTTGCTTATTTCATATCATTGAGGTCATGTAGTATTTGGCCTTCAATGCCTGGGTTGCTTCACTCAGCATAAGGTTCTCAAGATTCATCCATGTTATCACATGTGTTTGTAGTGTATTTGTTCTTAAAGCCAAGTAGTATTCCATTGTATGTATATACCACATTTTATTGATCCACTCATCTGCTGATGGGCATTTGGGTTGATTCCAACTTTTGGCGATAGTGAACAATGCTGCTATGAACATTGGTGTGCATATATCGGTTTGTGTCCTTGTTTTCAGTTCTGCTGGGTATATACCCAGCAGCGGTATTGCCAGGTCATATGGCAAATATATGGTTAGTTTTTTGAGAAACTGCCAAACTGTCCTTCAGAAAGGTTGGATCCTTCTGCATTCCCACCAGCAGGGGATGAATGTTCCCATTCCTCCACATCCTCTCCAACATTTGTATTCTTCTGTTTTTTTCATAGCTGCCAATCTTATGGGAGTAAGATGGTATCTCATTGTAGTTTTGATTTGCATTTCCCTGATAGCTAGAGATTTGGAGCATTTTTTTCATGTGCTTTTTAGCCATTTGTATTTCTTCTTTGGAGAATTGTCTGTTTAAATCTTTTTCCCATTTTTTAAATGGGTTGTTTATCTTTTTATTTTCAAGATATAGGAGTTCTTTATATATGCAAGTTATGTCTCTTATCAGGTATATAGTTGCCAAATATTTTCTCCCATTGCATAGGTTCCCTTTTTACTTTCTTTACAAACTCCTTTAAGGTGCAGAAGGCTTTAATTTTGAGGAAGTCTCATTTATCTATTTGTTCTTTTGCTGCTCGTGCTTTTGGTGTGATATTCATGAAGCCATTTCCTATTACAAGGTCTTGTAGATGTTTCCCTACACTGCTTTCCAAGGTCTTTATGGTCTTGGCTCTTATATTTAGGTCTTTGATCCATCTTGAGTTGATCTTTGTATAAGGTGTGAGATGGTAATCCTCTTTCATTCTTCTACATATGGCTATCCAGTTCTCCAGGCACCATTTGTTGAATAGGCCATTCTCTCCCAGTTGAGAGGGTTTGGTGGCTTTATCGAATATTATATGGCTGTGTATATGAGGTTCTATATCAGAACTTTCAATTCGATTCCATTGGTCTGTGTGTCTCTCCTAATGCCAATATCATGCTGTTTTCACTACTGTAGCTTTGTAGTATGTTTTGAAGTCAGGTAGTGTGATTCCTCTAATTTCGTTTTTCTTTTTCAATATGTCTTTGGCTATTCGGGGCCTCTTTACTTTCCAAATACATTTCATAGTTAGTTTTTCTAGTTCCTTAAAGAAGGCTATGCTGATTTTTATTGGGATTGCATTTAATGTGTAGATCAGTTTTGGTAGGATAGACATCTTAATAATATTTAGTCTTCCTATCCATGAACAGGGAATATTCTTCCATTTATTTAGGTCTTCTTTGATTTCCTTGAACAGTCTTGTATACTTCTCTGTGTATAAGTTTTTTACATCTTTAGTTAAATTTATTCCTAAATATTTTCTTATTTACTATTGTGAATGGTATTTGTTTCTTGATTTCCTCCTGATCTTGTTCATTATTGGTGCACAGAAATGCTACTAATTTTTGTGCATTGATCTTATAACCTGCGACTTTACTAAACTCATTTATGAGTTCTAGAAGCTTTGTTGTAGACCTCTCAGCGTTTTCTATGTATAGGATCATGTCATCTGCAAATAATGAAATTTTGACTTCTTCCTTTCCAATTTGAATGCCTTTTATATCTGGTTCTTGCCTCAGTGCTCGAGCAAGTACTTCTAAGACAATGTTAAATAGAAAGGGAGACAGTGGGCATCCTTGTCTTGTTCCTGACTTTAGAGGGAAGGATTTTAGGATTTCTCCATTGTAAACAATGTTGGCTGTAGGTTTTTCTTATATACTCTTTACCATGTTCAAAAAATTTCATTGTATTCCGATCTTTTGGAGTGTTTTTATCAAGAAAGGGTGCTGTATTTTGTCAAATGCTTTTTCTGCATCTATAGATAGGATCATGTGATTTTTTTTCCTTCAATCTGTTTATATGGTGTATTACATTGATTGATTTTCTTATGTTGAACCATCCTTGCATACCTGTAATGAATCCCACTTGGTCGTGGTGTATAATTTGTTTAATGTGTCGTTGAATATGATTAGCACGTATTTTGTTACGTATTTTTGCGTCTAGGTTCATTAGAGAAATTGGTCTGTAATTTTCCTTTCTTGTGGTGTCTTTGTTTGGCTTTGGTACTAGGATAATGTTAGCATCATAGAAGGAGTTAGGCAATGTTCCTTCTGTTTCAATTTTTTGGAATACTTTCAGCAGGATTGGTGTTAGTTCTTTCCAGAATGTTTTGTAGAATTCACCTGTGAAGCCATCTGGCCCTGGGCTCTTCTTAGTTGGGAGGTTTTTAATGACTGATTCTATCTCTTTACTTGTGATTGGTTTGTTGAGATCATCAATTTCTTCTTTCGTCAATATAAGCTGCTTATGTGTTTCTAGGAATTTGTCCATTTCCTCTGAATTGTCATTTTTGTTGGAATATAGTTTTTCAAAGTATCCTCTTATGATAGTCTTTATTTCTGTGGGGTCAGTGGTGATATCTCCTTTCTCATTTCTTATTTTGTGTATTTGCATCTTCTCTCTTTTTTTCTTTGTTAGTCTCACTAAAGGTTTGTCATTTTATTGATCTCAAAAAACCAGCTCTTGGTCTTGTTTATATTTTCAAGTGTTTTCTTATTTTCTATTTCATTTAGTTCTGCTCTTATCTTTGTTATTTCCTTCCTTCTTCTTCCTGTGGGATTACTTTGTTGTTTTTTTTCCTAATTCCTCTAACTGTGCAGTTAGTTCTTCAACTTTTGCTCTTTCTTCTTTTTTGATATATGAATTTATGGCTATAAATTTCCCTCTCAGTACTGCTTCTGCTGCATCCCATAAATTTTGGTATGTTGTGTTATCATTATCATTTGTTTCAAGGTACTCATTGATTTCTTTTGAGATTTCCTCATTGACCCACTGTTTTTCTAAGAGTGTGCTGTTTAATTTCCAAATCATGGTGTGAAATCTGGGCCTCTGGCCCTTGCAAATTTCCAGCTTCACTCCACTGTGGTCAGAGATAATATTTTGTATGATTTCGATCTTTCTGCATTCATTAAGCCTTTCTTTGTGGCCTAGCATATGGTCTATCTTGGAGAATGATCCATGTGCACTTGAGAAAAATGTATATCCTGCTGTGTTTGGGTGTAATGATCTGTATATGTCTATTAGATCCAGCTCCTCTAATATACTGTTCAAATATTTTGTTTCTTTAGTGATTCTCTTTTGAGATGTTCTGTCCAGAGTTGATAGTGGTGTATTAAAATCCCCCACTATAATTGTAGATGCATCTATTCTTTCACTTAGTTTTTCCAGCGTTTGCCTCACCTATTTAGAGGCGCCCTTGTTAGGAGCATAAATATTTATGATTGTTCGATCTTCTTGACAGATTGTTCCTTTCACTAATATGTAGTATTCTTCTTTGTCTCTCACAATTGTTTTGCATTTAAAGTCTATTTTGTCTGATATTAATATAGTAACTCCTGCCTTTTTTTGGTTATTGTTTGCTTGTAAGATTGTTTTCCAACCATTCACTTTCAGCCTCCATGAGTCTCTGGGTCTAGTCTAAGATGTTTTTCTTGTAGACAGCATATAGATGGGTTATATTTCCTTATCCAATGTCCCAGTCTGAATCTTTTGATAGGTGAGTTTAATCCGTTGACATTCAGTGTTATTACTTTCAAGGAATTATTTATGTTAGCCATATTTTGATTGGACTTGTGTTTGTCATATTTTGTTTGGTTGTTTTCCCCCCCCCCTCTCTTTTTGTCTTCTTTGTTGCTCTTACACTCTCCTCCAACTCTGCCTGTCCTGTTTTCTCCTTTCTTCCTGCAGAATTCCCTTTAGAATTTCTTGAAGGTGAGGTTTCTTGTTGGCATACTCTTCCAGTTTCTGTTTATCTGTGATTATTTTGAACTCTCCATCACTTTTTAATGCTAGTTTAGCTGGATAGAGTATTGGTTGGAAATTTTTTTTCTTTTAGTACCTTGACTATATCATACCACTGCCTTCTTGCCTCCATGGTTTCAGATGAGAAATCAGCACTTAATCTTATGGAGCTTCCCTTGTATGTGATGGTTTTCTTTTCTCTTGTTGCTTTTAGAATGTTCTCTTTGTCTTGAGCGTTGGATAATTTGACAAGTATACGTCTTGGGGTGGGTCTGTTGGGGTTTATGATGATTGGGGTGTGCTGTGCTTCTTGGATATGTACATCTGTCTCTTTCAGCAGATTTGGGAAGTTTTCAGCCATTATTTCCTGCAACACTCCTTCTGACCCCTTTCCCTTCTCTTCTCCTTCTGGGATGCCTATAATATGTATGTTTGAGCGTTTTGCATTGTCATTCAGGTCCCTAGGTCCTAGCTGGATTTTTTCTATCTTTTTATCGATCAATTTTACTATCTGTTTGATTTCCAATGTACTGTCTTCCACATCACTAATTCTCTGCTCTGCCTCTTCTAGTCCACTGATATTTGCTACAAGTGTATTTTTGATTTCTTGAACTGTGGTGTTCATTCCCATCATATCTGTTACCTTTTTGCGTATGTCTGCAATTTCCCCTCCAAGTGTTGTCTTCATTTTGTTAACCTCTTCCTTTACTTCATTAAATTTGTCGGTGATAAATGTTCTGAGATCTTTAATTGCTTGTGTGAAATTCTGCTCCCCTTCCTGGTTTTTAGTTTGTTCATTGGATTCAGCCATGTTTTTCTGATTACTGGTTTGGTTTGTAGATTTTTGTTGCTGCCTGGTCATCATTTTATCTTGATGGGTTTAATCAGTTCCTTAGCTTCTTTGTCTAGTCTCGGGGATTAATTAGCTGTTCTCTTTGCATAAGTGTTATATCTTCTCTTTGTCACTTTGTTCTTCTTATTCTAATTTCTTATTGCTGGTTGAGTTCACTTTAAAGGAAAGTATTAGGGCCAGGGAAAGGCAATTTTGTAAGCAAGGAAAAAGTGTAAAGTAGTATTGGTGATAAATGTTAACAGAGCAACAATGTGAGATCTAGGAGGATGGATATTAGATTCATGTAAGTTGTGTAGAGTTATAGCAGTAGGTAGAGTACCTATAATGAGGTAGTCGACTGAATATGGAAGGAATATGGTATCAATTAAAAAGCTAGTGTTTTCATGAGAGAGGGAAAGAGAAAAGAAAGGCAATAGTTTCAAGAGTGGATAAAAGACAAAACAAAACAAAGGTATTAGAAATTAAGAGTTAGATACTTTGGGGATCAAAGAAAGGGAGGTGGAATATAGGAGAGACAGTAGATGATGGAGGATATCAAGATGTAGGGGAAAGGGGATAGTGTAGATAGCCAAAATCAATTCACACAGAAATGAGGCAGTGGAGGATGAGGACACCCAGCAAATGTGAGGTGTTCCCTGCAGCACCTATTGTATAATTAAGGTAAAATAAAATAAGAAGAAAATGAAGGACAAGAGAGAGAGAAAAAAAAAAGAGAAGAAAGGAAGAAAGAAAAAGGGGGTGGGTAAAGGGAGGGGAACAAGTATGGAAAAGAATAAAAAGATATAGAACAACCACAACAGCAACAACAAAAGAACCCCCCTAAATAACTGAAAAAAAAAAAAGACTTTGGGGATACGCTGAGAGAAAAGACTAGGAGATAATGCAATGTTAGCAATCAGGACATTAAAAAATAAAAATAAATAAATAAAATAAAAACAACAAAACAAAACAAAAAAGAAAAAACGCAAACGTTGAGGTCTAGGACATTCAAGGACCTCAGATGGACCTCAGGGCATGATGGATTCAGGGATGGAAAGTCTGAGATATTGAAAACTCAAGAGGTGTGAGTCTCTGGGGTGTGGGCCACCAGGGTTTAGGGGACTCAGACCTGGCACCCTTAAATCTGGTTAACAGGGAACCTGGGAGCACCGCAGTGCAACACAGCCTTCAGGCATCCCCGCAGCTGTGTGCCAGCCCTATGGGAGAGGTCACTTCTGCAAACTCTAACCTATGTGTCTGAACCCCTCAATTCACTCACTCACTGGGTCTATTCTGCGGCTGTATCACCAATTCGACTTCAGGACACCTCCCACCCTGTAAGCCCCCGGAATGGCCACCTGGGGGCGCCTCTACACTGCAGCCAATTTAATGATGCAGATCAGTAGCTAGGCCCGGGGGTGGGGCTCCAGCCAGAAACACCGATAACAGAGTCCAAAACCGAAATTCCCACGCTTCGCAAAATATTCCCCTAATCGGCTTCTAGACGTCTCCCACCTTGCAAGCCCTGAAACAGTCTACTGGTGATGTCTCTTTATTGTGAAAAATTTAAGGCTGCTTCAGATCGGCAGCCGGCCTTCAGGGGGCGGGGCTCTAGGCAGAAGCGCTATTATTTGTGTCCGCAATAAAAAATTCCCCACTTCGCAAAAAAACTCCCGTTTGTCTCCCCAAATTGGTCTGCGAAGGCCTCCTGTCCTGTTAGCCCCCCAATAGCCTGCTCAGGGCTTATGAATTCCCCAGTACCACAGAGCCTCCAGAAATCACTGCTGCAGCACCGGTGCCACGGCTCCGCCCACCCCAGGAGGGAGCGTCCCGTGCGCAGCTCCCACCTCCATGTAATAGAGTCTCAATTATATCTTATACACGAATTTTCTCTGTTACCTTCCCACTAAATCGATGTCCTGACACCTCCTGCCCTGTGAAATCCCAAAACAGCCTGGTCCCGAAGAATTTCCAACACTTCCCAGCCGCTTCTTTGCAGGAGAGAATCTCAGGTGTGCTCACTCAGCCACCATCTTGTCCCGCCCCCCTCATTTTTTCCTTTCAGACTGTAGCACTCTCTTTAGTATCTTTTATAAATCTGGCCCTTTGGTAACATACTCTCAGTTTTTATGTGTCTGTGAAGTCTTTAAGCTCACCCTCATTTTTGAAGGAGAGTTTTGACAGAAAAGATATTTTTGGCTGGCATTTTTTCTCTTTCTGTATTTTAAATATATTGTACCACTGTTTTCTCACCTCTATGGTTTCTAATGACAAATTGGCACATAGCCTTATTGAGGTTCCCTTGTATGTGATGATTGATTTTTCTTTTGTTGTTTTCAGAGCTTCTCTTTATTGCTGATATTTGTCATTCTGAATAGTAAGTGTCTCAGAGTAGGGTCTATTCAGATTTATTCTGTTTGGTATGCATTTTCCTTCTTGGATATTGATATTTATGTTTGATAAGGGTCAGGGAGCTTTCAGTTATTATTTCCTTAAATATTCTTTCTGCCCTTTTTCTGTTTTCTTCTCCTTTTGGGACACCACTAATGTGTATATTTGTGTGATTTGCATTGTCATTCAATTTCCTGAGCCCCTCCTCCATTTTTTCCATTCTTTTCTCTTTCCTGTTCTCCTGTCTTTTCTAGTTCAGATGCTTGGTCCTCCAGTTCACTAATTCTGTCTTCTATCAAATCTGTTATATGCCTCTAATGTATTGTTAATCTCATCAATTGTGCCTTTCATTCCCATAAACTCTGTTACTTTTCTTTTGATGCTTTCAAATTATTATTTATCCTCACTCAGTGTCTTAATATGCTTTATTTCTTTGGTCATATTTTCCTTCAACTCCTTAAATTTAGGAAATTTGTGTTACTATCCTTGATTAGTTGTCTTAGATCCTGTGTCTCACCAGGATTTTTGTTTTGTTTTGTTTTTTTCCTGTGGCTGGGCCATTTCTTCCTGTTTCTTAGTACGGCTTGTAATTTTTTTGCTGATATCTAGGCATCTGAATATGTTGGTGAATTTACTCTGATGGTCAATTTCTCTCTCTTGCCTAGTGGTTTTGTTTCATGGCTCTTCTTTGATATTTGATTCAACTTACTCTAAGTCTTTAAAATTGTTCAGCTTAAGTTATCAAATTAGGGTCAGGGTCTCGCTAATCAGGTTAAGATCCTCTCCAATTAGGACAGACTCCTAAAATCACTTTTTCTACTTGCAGTTTTCTGGTTGGCCAGCAGATGGTGCTTGTCAGCAAATTTTTCCATGGAGGTAACTCTTTCAACCTCCACTTCCCTGTGATTCTTGTCTGGCGAGACCCAAGATTAAAAACAGGCTCTGCTGGCCAAACTCAATGAAGAGGAACCACTCACCACTTTCCACCACACCTTCCCTCTTCCCAGGGAAGATGTCTGTTCTGCTCCCATTTGGGAGCAGTGAGCCACAGGTTTTATCCAGGCTGTTTTCCTTGAAGTGGTGGATGGATGACATTCCTAATGGTAGGGGTTAGTAATTCAGAGTTTTCATTTTGGCTTCTTCATCTCTCTTTCCCTCACCTTCCTGGAGGATGCTCAACACTCTCCTGGTCTGCAGATCTCAAAAGCAGCTCCGTTGGATAGCTTGTTGCCCTTTCTCCATTGTTTTTATGAATAAGTTGAGCTATGCCTACTTAGTCCAATGCCATCTTCCCAGAAGTCTCCCAAATATCTAAATCTTGAATAAAATAATTCAAATTTGTATCCTGTCAAGATTATACACAAGAAGTTTAGTGCCCTTTTCTTAATCTGGTAGGATGAGTAGAAAAATGATAACGGCCTTAAATTCTTATTATTTTCATTCTAACTGGAGTGTTCTAATCACTGGCCCTATGAGAAATACTTAAATCACAATACCCAGAAGTCCCTCAGAAATCATGAATTATCTGGGGATAGTGTTTAATATGTACCCAATGAATACTTGTAGATTTGAATTAAATTTGTATGTTATCACAGCTGCTTCATTACCTAGGGCAATTGAATTAACATCTCTGAGCCTTAGGTCCCTCATTTACAAATAGGTGCAGTGTTAACTACTTCCTCGGGGTTCTTATGATGATTAAGTGATAAATTACATAGTAATACCTAGTAGTAGTAGTTACTGTCGTTTGAGTGATTATTATGGGCTTAAGTCCTAAAATTGTTACATGAATTAATATTTTAAAATTCTTAGTTCTCTACTATATGTTTCCCCCTCCCTAGAGATGA
This sequence comes from Dasypus novemcinctus, assembly GCF_030445035.2. NCBI lineage: Eukaryota > Metazoa > Chordata > Mammalia > Cingulata > Dasypodidae > Dasypus > Dasypus novemcinctus. The sequence goes on along the minus strand of NC_080674.1, from coordinate 153,434,906 downwards.
GTAAACTTGGATCCATAAAAGTTTACCAATTTACCCAGTATTGTTATTAAAAAAGTAATCCCTATGATATATATTACTTCCTATTTAAGCAGTCATTCTATTATCACCAACATTCCAAATTAAACTTTACCCTTTTTCTTTGGAACAAGAAAATATTTTACATTAAAATGTAGCTATTGGCCATAATCCACTGAATGTACTGGGGTAGAGAGTAAACTGCAATGTAAACTATAATTCATGTGGTACAGCAGTGCTCCAAAATGTATTCACCAAATGCAGTGAATGTGCCACAATGATGAAAGAGGTGGTTGATGTGGGAGGAGAGAAGGGGTGAGCTGTGGGGTATGTGGGAACCTCTTATATTTTTTAATGTAATATTTTTGTGATCTATGTATCTTTAAAAAAAAAAGACAATTTAGTTAAAAAATATATAGCTATTGGTCCTCAAAGAGTCCATTTAGGAAGTTGAGGTCATAGATTATTGTCTCTATTTTACAGACAGATAAAAGGAAGTGACAGTGCAATGTAATATATTAGCTTAATTGTTTATTATAGGAGTAATTTTCTTTATTTAATTGTTATCTCTTTCAATGGCTTTCAAACTTTTATATTTCTAATAATCACCTGAGGAACTTGTTAAAAATTCAGAATCCAGGTCCTTCTCCTTCTCTGGGGAGAGGTCCAGGAATCTGCATTTCAATAGCTTTGCAGCCAATTCTGGTGGAAGTTGTACATAAGCTACATTTTATGAGAAACTGCTCTAGAGTTCAGTAACCCTTGGAAACCAGGGCCTACATGTAGATAATAAAAGATAAAAAAGAAAAGTGAAAGGTGAAATAAGTAAAAGTTGGAAAGACTGCTTATCATTTGCCTGTGCTATAAGCCCACCTCTACCTCAGAGTGGATTAGTGATGCAAGTCTAACCCAGTCAAAATATCAGAATATTGGTGTACCTTGTGAGTGGTTCAAACTGGCCTAAGCAGGTCAAATCACAGTAAATCACATAAGAGTTATCCAAAAGGCGGGTCTTTCTTCTTGCGGAGGTGAGAGTCCTGAGGATGTGAAGTGTTGTTGTAGACGAATTGGCCCTTCCTAGAATCTAAGATTAAAGCCGAAACAGCAGAATTCAAGTCCTTAGATATTGTTTGAATTCTGAGACCAGTTCTACATGAAATTACAATCTACTTCCATACTTCTCTGTCTCGTGAGCTAGTGAATTCTTATTTGACCTTAACCAGTTTCAAATGCAATTGATAGAGTACTGATACTGATGGTTACCATCTACATTTAAGGACAGGACAAATAGGAATTCATTGAGTGGCAGATTTTAAAGAGCAGACCTCCTAAAATTGCCTTAAGGACAATCTTCTCAGATCTTATAATATGCTGATAGTGATTCAGGAAGTTAAAATATATGGTTATCACTTACTGAACACTCAATGTGCCAGATTCTAAGCTAAGAACTATCTCCCGTAACCTTCTCTGGTAGACATTATTATAAACCCAATTTACTTACATGGAAAATGAGGCTTAGAAATATTAAGAAATTTTCCAAGACTATCTTGCTAGTAAATGATTAACTCATGATTCATTTCCTGGCTGCCTGATTCTAACTGAAAACTTAAACCACTGCAGTATATGATATCTAAAAATAATTTTGGTCATACTGAACTTCTGTAATTATGCTTGCTCAGAAAAATAAATTGCCTTGGGATTTTTTGGGGGGACTTAAACTGCACCTGAACTTCTTTATTAGGGGCTGGTGGATTTAAAATATGTTAAACCCATCTTTCACTTACTCCTGGCTGGCAGGTCACCATTCATCTATATTTGTAGGGGTTTAACATATTTGATGAGAACCCTAGAGTTTTCTTTTTGATCTTGTAGCCTGCAGACTGATGGGAATGCAAGGAATGTGGGATAAGAATCGGGAAGTACCACATCTACACATATTTCAAATGGCACCATTCCTTCAAGCTTCTATCTGCTTATTAGGGTGATACCTCCTTCTCCTTTTGTTCAACCTTCACCAATGTAATATATATTTGTACTTGCACACAAGTCTACTCAACTAAATACCAAGTGTGGAAGCCAACAGATCACATGATTAGGGCAGACTGCTTTGATACAGAGAGACATGTCTTGCTGATGCCCTGGATGCAAAGTGCAACATCTGTTTGTGAAATGCTTACTACCTCTTGGGAAAGAACCACAGGTTGCTGCAATCTGCTAATTTTAGTCTGCTTTTGGGTTGTTGAAAATGAAACTCTTTTATAAATCACCTGGGTATTGCTTTTTGACTAGCCAACATTCTTGAGGCAATCTTCAAATATGATAGATCTTTAGAGTGTCAATGTTAAAATGTTTTGTTTTGTTTTTTATCATGAAGACGATGATGATAACTAATCACTTGAATGCCAAGCATTTACTTGGGTACATTACATATTCTGTTATTCATAACAGGCCAATAAGAAATATACAATTATTGTGCCAGAGTAGTTTGGTTACATGCTAATAATTACAAGGTGATGAATTGTGAAGTAAAGATCAAATCCATGTTGTCTGACCCTTAAGCTCTTCATCATATTAACTTATACAGTCTAGTGGTTTTCAAAGTTTAGTGCCGATCAGAAACACCATATGGAGCAGTTATAGCTCAGTTGAGCGCCTTCTTTGTCAGTATGAGGTCCTAGGTTCAATTCTTGGTGCCTGCTGAAAATCAAACAAAAAACACCAGGAGGGCTTGTTAAAAGATTGCTGGGCATCATCACTCCTTGAGTTTCTTTATCAGCAGATTTGCAATGCAGCTGATAATTTGCAGTTCTACAAAGTTTCCAGGTGGTGCCTGTCTGAAGACCATACTTTAAGAATCATCAATCTAGGTCAACTGCATCATTTCAGAGATTCAAAGCCAAAACTCAGAGAAGGGACCTGCTCAAGATCACAATGTGAATTAATGGCCAAAAGAAAACTCAAATCTAAGTCTCTTAGCTCTCAAGTAAATAGTCTTCAATGTAAGGAAGCATTATCACTTTTACATTTATAATAAAGAGACACAATAATTGGCTAAAAACACAAATAACTCCATTAACAATTTGCTAAAATGACTGGCATTCATGAATTATGGTCAATTTAATTAGCCTTTTTGGGTCTTATATTCCATTCCTTTACCAATTCCTACTTTGTAGTTATGAAATAAGAATTGGGAATAGTTAGAAATTCCCTCCACTGGAATATAAGTTGCAAGAAGTCAGGTGCTTTGCTTATCTTTGTTCGCTGTTGTATTCCTATATCTTTGGAATATTGCCTGACACATATTAGACACTAATAAAGAATTTTTTAATGAATAAATATAAATGCCTTATACATTGCAGGAAATCAATGAACAGTTTTATTTCTATTTTACTATCACCCATTCCGAAAGTTTCCTGATTATTTTCCTATCCTATTTTCCTCAACTTCCAGATCTTTTATATTCTCTTTACCTGCCAAACACCACATTTATGGTAATGCTGTTTCATCTTATAGCTTCTGAGAATCAGGCCAGATGTTAAGTTTGGTTATTGTTATTCTTTTAGCAGATTCACACTGTAGCCATTGCTCTACTCTTTGCAAATGAGGAGCTCTAAGTTACTACAAACATCATGCCTTGGCTGTCTTTTAAATCTTTTCAAGCAGTCCAATTTGAAGGGAAGATGGCCTTTAGATATTTGAGACATCTTTTAACCCTTTGGATAACAGTGAAACAACTCTTGCAGAGTTGGAGTGGATCTCCCACTGCCCCACACAGAGTTCTCTCTTGCCTCAGCAGATAATCAGGCAAACAGGAAAGAGGCTCTGCTGAATTTTTGTTGCACATTCTTCAAGCCTGAGATAGTCTGGCATTAAATATCCAGGCTCTCTGTGAAAGGAGGCATCCATGTGAACTGATGGAAAGCAGAGCTTTGCACAGTGAACAGTTTCTGGAGGAAAGGAGTAAAAGAGGGGAAAAAATACCTATTAGTTCTAACCCATTGGTCTCAACTCTGTTTGCCTGACAGATTGATAAGGTCAGCATTTTAAAAATCCTGAAGCCCAGGCTCAGCTCAAGACTATTTGAATTGGAATCTCTGGGAGTGAGTCCCAGGAATCTATAGGCTAAAAAACTCCCTCCAAGAACCAATGTGGGTGTTGCAGAAGTTTTTCATAGGTCCTCAACTTAGAGGAAAACTAAGCTAAAAGTAGCAAGAATTTCAAAATCCTAAACTGTGCCAGTATAAAAGACTGTCCTGTATGCTGGCAGTAGCAGTCTTCCTAGAGTTCTTGGCAAATCATTAAATAAATAAAATGCTGTTACAACTCATATTGGAGTAGCTACATATAGGCTACATATTGGGAGAAGAAGGGAGATTGTAATCAAAGCCTGTAATTCAGAACATCTGGCCTCCTGGCTTTAATTTGGGGCCTGTGGTTGAAATCACTGCTCTTTCCTCTGTTTGTAGCAGAGGAATGTGACCATTTGAATATGGATTGCCTGTCTCCCTCTCAGCCATCAGGAGGGCATTTCTTTGAGGCTTAGTTTCAGCTGCTCTGGAAGAAGGGGGCCTATTGCTTTCAGGTATCTCCAGGGCTCCTGATGTGAACTTCATGTATGACAGCAGCCTAAAGTTTAAATCAGATTGTTCTAGACATACAGTCAAAGTATTCTGAAAATCTATATATTTACTTGTATGAAATCCATTAGGAGACATAAAGAACAACTTAAATTTATTTATATAGATCATATCCTTTCTACTTACTTTGGTTTCAAAATAGTCTTTATTTTAAAATGAAAGCAATAGTAATTTTAGCTTTAAAAATTGTACATTTATGTGATTGAAGAAAATATTGGTAATGTTCTTTGTGAGAGACTCTTGTTTATTTATTTTTACTTGAACAGGCAGTGAAATCCAGAAGTCTAGGGACACCGTACTCTTTGAAAGAGAATACCCAGAATAACCTACCTCTCAATCAGTATTGTTTCGTTGTTTTTATAGTAATCAGCAATGACTTTATACAATTCAAATGAGCTATTTAGATAAGGTCCTCATTTTTCCTGTGCTACCAGAAACTGAAAAGTTTTCCTTCTGATGGAAAAGAGTAGTGACCATCTGTTACATTTCCCAGTTTCCATTTCATGTAGTTCTGAGGCCTCAAACTGGTTCCATTATAACGGAGTTCAGTTATCAGATGATAACAGGTAAGTGCTTGGTAAGAAGGATTTTCTCTGGATATCCCTGAAACACTTCTTAAAGTACAATCTTTCCTTCCCCTAATGTCCCATAGCACTTTATCAGTCCTCTTGACTAACATTTATCATTGTTTTCTTGAATAATATGTAATAATATAAAAGCAGATCCTGGGCATCAGTGAATTTAACAGTCCCAATTTCAACTCTTCATAAGTGACCCTGAAGTGTCCATACTTTATATATAATTTATCTCATTGTTATGCATGAATTAATCTCACACTCACTTCAAGCTGATGTAAAAAGGGAGTAACCTAGTTAATGTGATAGCCTGGACAATTGCTTAGCATCTCCATCTCAGTTTGCCATTTGTGCTAGGTCAATAATTTATAATTTTACTGAAAAAAACCTAGAATATTTTAGTGAAAACTGAAATAGTTATTTAATTGGTGGTTTAAGGCTATTGGTAAGAAATCTTTGTTTTTTTATATTAATGAGATTCAAAGAAATTATTAACTATGAGATACATTAATTGATTACTTACTATGTGCCTGATAGTGTACAAATAGCCTTATAGTCATGCTCTCATCTGATCATCACAACTCCATGGGTAAGTTATATTTTTAAATCCATTCTGCAGAAGAGGAAAATAAAGCATAGAGAGTTTGGTTCACATTCACATAAGGAGAACTAAGATGTGAAAAAGTTATGCCTGACTCCTAAAAGTGCATTTTAAAATTTCTATTGGTCTCTGTTCTACTCAACTCATCCCATCATCCCACATCATTTCTCATATTCCTTCTCTTGTAAATTCAATCTGGTCATTAGTTTCACTTTATTCAATTTATCTTCCTTGGAATACCTAAACACAACTTTGGATATAGCAATGATTTGTTATAATAGGTGGGTGAATGAATCCGAGAATGAATGATGAATTTGCTAATTTCAGCCACTTGCATTCCCCTTACTTCATTAGCAAAAGTTGAATAAACAAATAACCTTCTTTGTGTATTTATTCCATGTCCTCCAAGAATGCTGTAGAAATTCTGAACGTTGAATGAAAAGAATTTCCACCTGTATTTAAAGGGCTTCAAGCTTAAACAATGTAATGAAATGTGCCCTTTACTAAAGACATTAAATGCTATGACTCACCCTGAGGTAGGTTAGTAACAGAGGAGAAGATGAGCCACAGCATGACCAACAGACAACATGGCTGACAGGTTGCAAGGGTGGCAGACAACATGGCTGCAAGACCTCAGTGGGACCTTGAGTGTAAATTTGAGGTCCCAGTTTTTCTTTCTGTGACCTCCCTTTGGCCCCAGATATTCCAAACAGGTCTCACCATTGGTCCCTACCATTGGTGGGGTAACTAATAACCTCTGGAGCCCATCCCCTTATCATTAGAAGGGGGGGGGGGGTGGATAATTAACAGTTTAAAAGGTAACCTGCACCAAATCTTGGTGTGTATTTCCATCTTTCTCTCCCATTTCTCAGCAAAATCTGTTCTTTCCACAATTTATCAATATTATTTTTATTGGCCTAACTAATAGGGTGTGTTCTTAGATTCACTTATGTGACATAGCCAAGTTTAGAAGGAATCCAATGCTTCTTCATCTTCAAACTTCTGTAGCTTATCCTGCTGTGTCCCAACATTACTTTCAGCTTTTCAAAAGGATTCTGACACGAACCCAGATAGCACCAGGGAGGTCTTGCCTAGCCTTCTGGAAGGGAACACAAATAATAACACACATTCTTTCACGATATATACCTAAAGCTACTAAAACAACACGTAATTAATTTCTCCAGCTGTGTATATTGCCATGCAGCTAATTAAGTAGTAAGTTCTTTATAATATGTAATAAGATTTACAACAGAGGGCAATAAGGGTACAAAACAGGCAAGCTACCCTATTTTAGGGGCCTCTGGAAAAGCTTCCCTTAGGAAGTGACATTTGACCTGTAACTGCAGTAGAAAATGCATTCTGTATTATTGGAAGTCTGTTGGAAGGTGGGAAAGAAGTGCCCAAGGCAAAGGAGACAACATGTGTAAAGGGTTTTAAATGGACAGGATCATAAAGCACTTTAGAAAATGAAAAAGTTGCAAGTGAATTTTGATTAAGTCCTAACTCATGTTAACATGTTGGGGTTTGGGATGCTACATATTGGAAAAAGAAAAAAAAGAGGAATCTTTCAAGCATAATCTCTGATTGCTACCCAATAAAAATATCAAATGAATTATAAATAGAATATCTCTTCTCAGAAAAACTCTTAATTATTTCCTGATAATTATTGGGTCAAAAAGGAAATCGAACCAAAATTGAACTCTTAGAAGGCAGTGAAAAGAACATACTAGGCCACAATCCATGAGACAAAGCAAAACTTGTATTTAGGGATAATTTATAAGTTATAATTAAAGGATAAAGGGTAAAATTTCAGAAACTTTGTTCTCATCTTAAGAAATTAACAAATGACAAGAAAATACATCAGAATAGAATAGAAAGTAGGAGCTGAAAAATAAAGCTGGAAAAAAGGAGAAAGAAAAACAAACTGTCAGAGATAAATGCTTCCAAAGACTGATTCTATTAAGAAACAAGAAAGCAAGCAAATAAATAAATAGAAATAGATGGGGAGGAGATGTGGCTCAAGCAGTTGAGCACCTGCCTCCCACGTGGAGGTCCTGGGTTTGATTTCCAGTGCCTCCTAAAGAAGATAAACAAACTGAGCAGAGATTGAGCAAAAACCACAAACTGACAATGAGCAAAACCAATGAGCAATGAGCAAAAACAACAAGCAATGCAACAAGTAGAAAATGAGCAGGGAGTAGATGTGGCTCAAGTAGTTAAGTGCCTGCCTCCCACAAGGGAGGTCCAGAGTTCAGTTTCCAGTGCCTCCTAAAGAGAAAACAGACAATGAGAAGAAAAAAAAAAAAAGAAAGAAAGAAGGAAAAAAAACATAATAAGCAGGCAACAAATGCAAAAATCAGCAAAAAAACAATGAGCAAACAGACAAGGGAGCCATCTTGGGGAACAGGGGAATAGATGGGGAACAGATGAGGCTCAAGCAGCTGAGCACTGCTTCCCACATGGGAGGTCCCAGGCTCAGTTCCCTGTGCCTCCTAAAAACAAAAAAACCCCAAGCAAACAAATGAAAAAGATCAAATCAGGGGAGACGATATGGCTCAGTGGTTGAACAATGGCTTCTTACATACGAGGTCCCAGGTTCAAACCCTGGCCCCAGTTCTTAAAAAAAAAAAAGATGATACTTTATGACAGACATTCAGCTGTGTTCTGAAAAAGGTATGTTCAGGCTTTCAAGAACCAATTGTATATATTTCTTCCCAAATCTACATTTCTCTAATATCATACTGATACATTGAATGTAGCCATGGAGGTAGTATTTATACCACAAAAACTAGCAAATGCTACAAATCAGGACTTCATATTTTCTCCTCAAAAGAGACAGTCATTAAATATTTGCTCAAATACCACTACCCACATTTTCTTGGCAACACTTTTGAAAACCAAGGGGAAATTAATGATTTTGTTTTTAGCAGAAAACAAATACCTACATTAAACCAAGAAAGAAAAGTTGAAACATTTGAGATCAGTTTCCCAAAAATATTGGAAAATCATTTAAAATTCTACCATCTTAAAGGCACCAGGACCAACTGATTTTTAGCTAAATTCTATTTATCCAATAAGAGGCAGATGGCCCTAATAGCATATAAATTTCCCAAGCTGTCAAAAAAGATAAATCCCCCTGAGTAATTTTATAAAGTCATTATAATTTTTAATCCCAAAGTAAGATAAAGTCACAAATCTTATTTATTAGATGCACACTTTGAAATAAAATATTAACAAATAGACTCTAATGATATGACAGATATATAATATAACAAATAGTTTCTTCTAGAATTACAATAGTTGGTAATCTGAGAAAAATTATCAAAGCAAAATTTTGAAATACTTTGCAAGAGATATATAGACTTAATTATATCGATAGCTGTAAAAAAAACCTATGTTAAAATTTATCTGTTTCTCATAAATTCAAAAATAAGAATAGAAGGGAACAAAAAATATAAGATCAAACATTGAATATTGAAATATATTAGAAATTTCAATAGAAATCAGAAAGCAAATACAGATTGCTAGTGAATTCAATAATACAAGAAAATAAAATAATCCATATAAATATTGGAAAACAAAGTATCAATAACTCAAAGATTATACTTAAAAATCTAAAACTATTAGAATAAATTATGGAATTAAATAAGAGGCTTAGAATCAATACTTTTTCTGTACTAGAAATAAAAATGGGAAATAGTCTTATTTACAATAGCAATTAAAAACTAAAAAATGTCAAAAAATAATTTAAAATGAAAGCATAAAGAATCTTTATTAAGAACTAAAACAAAATCTAAACAAGAGTGGTTTTGGATAGGAATACACACCATCATTTAAACATCAGTTTATCCAGGACTAACATCAAAATGTAATGTACAGCACAATGATTTCTGTTGTTTTCTTTCTAAGAATTGTATAAAATTACATTAAAATTTGTGTAGAAAAACACATATCCAGAAATTGTCAAGAAATGACTGGAAAATATAAAAATATGCTGTTTAGTATTAATAAATGTAATCAATTAAATACTGTATTGAATTAGAATAGATAAATTGATCCTTGGAAGGAAATAAAGAATCCAGAAACAGCTCAGTATTTATATGACAATTTAATATATGAAAAAGTTAATAAAGTAATATAGTGGGAAAATAATGATATATTTAACAAATAATACTTAATTGGTTAAAGAGCTGTTTAAAAAGGTTAACCTTTACCTATACAAAATCTGAAAATTAATTCCACATGTATTCAATATTTGCACATAAAAATAAAATCTTAAAATTGAAATCTTAGAAAACTAAGGAAAACTTAGAAGTGGAAGTGAACTTCTTAATCAAAACAAGAAAACAAAGTACCATAGAAAATTATATACATATGAAAATAATTTGCATACACCCTCATAAAGATAACTAAGGTCTTCAGTATACATAGAGATCTTATAAATTGCAATAAAATTATAATTCAGTAGGAAAATAGACGACAGTTTCAAATAAGCAATTCATAGGAAAAAATATCCAAATGGCTAACAGAAATGAAAATGACATTCAAACTACTGGTGGTCAGAGAAATACAAGTATCTTTCTTTCTATCTATTAATATCTATCTATCCATCCTTCTGTCTATCTCTATCTCTATCTATCTCCATCTATCCATCCATCCATCCACCTATTAAGAAGAAATTGTAGAAAGATAAACCTTATTTCAGAGAAGTGGACATGGGATCTTGTGGAAAATTACTTTACTTTTATTCACATTTTTGAAGAAAGTATGTATATATTTGCAACTTCAGTTATAATTTTTAAAACACCAAATAAATACTTTAATAGGTCCATAAGAAAGGCCAAGATTCTAGGATCAGTAATAGAAAGTTGAAGAAAGGACAGCATGGAGAAAAAGAATTCAAATAATTGAAGATTTTCCATTCATGGTAAAATTCTCTTGACATTTGCTGGGTAGAACCTAAGGTCTTCTTAAGTTCAAGTGTACCCAATCCATAGACATATAAGATTAATTAGAGCCTAATATATTTGGGCAATGACCCCTGAGTCTCAGTTTGAAATTGGAACTTCAATTGTATAGGTAAGACTATACAAATGTCATGACATTCTCAAAATTTTCCGTTGTATTCTGTTGACATGTGTAGTATAAATTTGCCTTAATTTCTTAGTGGTGCTTCACATCTGACATATTTTTCTTAGGCATTGGTGATAGTAACTTTAAAAGCAAATTGTAATCAAGACTGTGGGCAAGACAATACGATAATTAGTTGTCCATCTTTTAATCCTTCTGTATTAATCTACTAATGTTAGCATTCTAAAATGTTGATAGGTAGGCATCTGCTATTCCATACACAGATATTACCTGAGAATTGGAGCTCAGGGAAAGTTTGAGTCATACTTTGGGACAATATAAGGAGCGTGTGTTCATGGACACTCAAAAGAAGTTACACATACCGTATTGTTCAATAGCAACAGTGGCAGTCATGATTATTTCTAGATAAGTCTTTCAAAAAGCATTCATCTAGTGCCTACTGGTTACAGCATATAAGTATGGAACCAGGCAAATCCATAAAGCAAGCCCAACAAATCACTGGAGCTGAGCTAGGACTGACTTACTGTCAATATCACAATTGCCATTCTTCTGAAATAAACGTTTTATTGAATATGCACATGTAATTAATCAATTCTCTGTTCAAAATTCTATAGCTGTTCCCTATTGTACACTAGAAGGAAAATAAATTCCTTCGAAAGGTGTTTAAGTCCTTCCTGATTCGCCCTTCTCGAGTTGTCCAACCTCATTGCCATTTCTTGCATTCTGATATTATAAATTCTTTAATTGTTCTTCTAACACACTGTGCTCACCTTTGTCTCTAAGCAATTGATTGTGTTTTTCATAACTCCAACTCTGCTTTGTCTGGGAAGCCTTCTCTTACTTGTCCAAACTAAGAGACATCTTCCTTAATTCCATCCATTCCACAGATAGTTACATTAAAGCAGTTGTAATATTGTAGTGTTTTTCTTCATATGCCTGACTCCCGACTAAGGGGTAGGCTCTTTGAGGACAAAGTTCATTCTCTCTAATGTCCTCAACACTGAGTAGAGTAAGAAACACACAGTAGGTAATGATTAAAAATTTGGTAAAAAATGAAAACAAAATGCATATAGAACCTACTTTGATGAAAAGGAGGAAATGTTAAATGCTATAATGGTTCCAATAAAAATCAGTGTACCGGGGATGAGCCTCCCTGGCAACGAGGGACCACTATCAACTACCAACTGATGATGCAACTGGAAAATGACCTTATACGGAAGGTTCAATGCGGATCAGCAGAATATCCATGTCTACATAAAATAACATGACTTTAAAATGCTGTTTGACCTAAAGTAAGGGGGAAATGGAAAGGAGAAATGAGTTTATATGGCTACGAGTTTCTAAAAAAGAGTCTGGAGGCTGGCAGAAGGTTTGCCCTCATGCACAACTGAGCAGAGTCAGAGAGACAGATAAAGCAGATACAACCCCCAGATATTGGTTCCTTTGAGGGCTAAAGAGACCCATGGGAGTTATGGTCATGGCCGATGGGGTTAACTACCAGGGCAGATGGCCCCTCTTTGGAAATGGTGTTTATGTGTGATGAATCTGGACTCAGATGGGATCTCCCTTCATAAGACTTTCATGCTAATGTGCTGGAGGTGCAGTTAATGTTGGGGTTTAAGATATATTTAGGGGATTTGAATCTCTGGACTGACAATGTGATAGCCAGATCCTGAGCCTCAACAGACTCCAGCACCTACAATCTGATTTATTGGACTTACCACACTCAGCTAAGATGGAGGTGAAGAAGGACAACCACCACACCATGGAGCCTAGAGTGATTACAACTGAAAATGGGAGGATTGCATCCAGCATCCAGGTGGAATCTGAGCCTCCTCTTGACATAAAGGTACAATGGACACAACCAAACCAGTGTCCACATAGAAGAGGTGGCATTGGATTGGGAAAAGTGGACATAATGGACAAAGGGTATGGGGAAAGGCAGGAAGAGATGAGAGGTGGAGGCGTCTTCGGGACATGGAGCTGCCCTGGATGGTGCTTCAGAGGTAATCACCGGACATTGTAAATCCTCACAGGGCCTACATGATGGAATAGAGGAGAGTATGGGCCATGATGTGAACCAATGTATATGAGGTGCAGAGGTGCCCAAAGATGTACTTACCAAATCCAATGGATGTGTCAGGATGATGGGAACGAGTGTTGTTGGGGGGGGGGGGAGAGGGGGGGTGGGGGGGGTGGGGTTGAATGGGACCTCACATATATATTTTTAATGTAATATTATTACAAAGTCAATAAAAAATAAAAAAATTAAAAAAAAAATCAGTGTAGTAATAGAAAGATAGATAAGCTGATAATACTGAAAGGCTAACTTGAATTCAGAGACTGAAAAATTTGATATAAGGTGGGAATTAGATAGCTTTAAAAAAAATTAATGTCCAATTCAAAGAAATAGACATTTGTGACAATTACATAGCAATCCTTTTCTAAACAGTAGAACAATGTCATCAATAAAACATAGATTCTGCCCTTGAGTGGCTCATAGTCTAGGGGAATGCAGAATAGTATATCAGATAAAGTCCGTGTCTGGAGTTCTGTGGACTTGGATGCTATGCTATCAAATTATTAGCAGTGTGACTTGGGCTAGCTGATCTCTCTAGCTCTTAGTTTATTTGCTTGTAGAAAGGATATGATAATGGTAAGTCAGGCAAAGGGTGTATGGACGTCGATTTGGAGAGACAGTAATGGAGGTTGTGCTTGCTAAAGGTAGAATTGCACCTTACAAGTACAGAGGTTGGAAGCTGTGGGCTGGCAGGACCCTACCCCCTGGGGCTGGTGGCTACAGTGTTTCCTAAGAACTGTCGGTTGTGCAGTGGCATTCCTGGGCCCCGTGGTCCCCAGATGCGTGGTCCCCAAGTCTGTGTCCCCTGAGCCCCTATAGCCCATGTTCCATGGACCTACATACCCCGGGTCTGCAGTGTCCTGGACTTCCCTTTCCAGAGTCCAGCGCTCCTGGAGGTTCAGGATTGCCCTAGCCCTCCAGTTTTGGACTGATTCCATGGGTAGGAGGGATTCGGTGGGGGGTGCAGGAGGGAGGCCTGGCTAACACGGATTCGATTTTCAGGTGTTTCCTCCCTCACTTCGTTTCTTTTTTCTTTTCTTTTTTTTTTTCTTTTTCTGCGTTTGGAGGAGCATACCGGCTGGCTTGGGGAGAGTCTGGGAAGAGAGGAGTGGCGGAATCTGCTGAGAAAGATCAATTCACCTAAACACCCTGAGATAGGAAACTTGGGCCTGGGAGAAGGTGGAGTCAGAAAACCAACTAGCCCTCTCATAGCACACCTAAAGGAGAGGGACTGTAGGAGGTGCTTTCCAAGCTTCCAATAGCATATTTGAGGTTCCTGGTGAGGTGTGGGTGCTCTCTTTCTGGAAATTAAGAGTCATTGTTTTCTGTACTGAGCTGGTTCAACAAGGACCCACTTGGATTGCCTACCATACCTCTCAGGCAGCTTTCCTGCTGGCTGGGATAGAGAGAAGTGAGGAAGGGAGAAAGGGGGAACATCAGATCCCTAAGCATTTTATTTAACAATAAAGAGGACTGCTTGCGTGAAACTTTCCCTATGTTTTGGTTGGTTTGTCTTGTGTTTCCTCCCTCTTTATCCCTCAAAGCCCTTTTTTCTTTCTTTTTTTCTCTTTTTCTTGCTTACTTCCCCCCTCCCTTTCATCCCATTTTTTCTCTTTCTTTTTTTCTCTTCTTTTTTATTCTTGTAACATTAGGTTCTGCAGGGAGCACTTCACATTTGCTGTATTTCCTCACCCACCATTTACTCTTTTCTGTGTGTATTGATTTTGGCCATCAACACTGTCCCCTTTCCTTTACATCTTTCTATTCTCCATCATTGATTGTTTCTCTTACTATACCTCTCTTTGTTTGCCCCCCTATTTTTCTTACTTTTTATTTCTAATATTTTATTCTGTTTTCCATCTTATATTCACTCTTTATATTATTGTCTTTTCTTTTCTCTTTCCTTCTCTCCTGAACACACTGGCCTTTTAATTCACACTCTATTCTGCCCCATATTCAGATTACTGTCTCATTCTATGTACTCTACTTTTCTTACTGTTATAACTCTTCATACCTTACATGAGTCTAATATCCATTCTCCTAGATCTCACATGGTTCCTCTGTTAATATTTACTATCAATACTACTTCTATTCATTTTCTTTCCTTACTCCTTTCACTTTCTCAGGCCCTAATCGTTTCCTTCAAGTTAACTTGCCAACAACAATGAAATGAATAAGAAGAACAAAGTGGCAAAGAGAAGCCTTAACATGCATACAAAAGCAACTAATTAAACTCTAAACTAGACAAAGAAGCTAAGCAACTGATTAAACCCATCAAGATAAAATGATGACCAGACAGCAACAAAAAACTACAAACCAAACCAACAGTCAGGAAAACATGACCCAGTCCAATGAACAACTAAAAACCAGGAAGAGGAGCAGAATATCGAACAATTAATTAAAACTCTCAAAACACACATTAGGGACCAATTTGATGAAGTGAAGGAAGAGATTAAGAATATGAAGAAAACAGTTGGAGAGAATAACAGAAGAAATTGCAATCATACACAAAAAGAGAACGGCTATAATGGTGATGAACAGCACAATTCAAGAAATCAAAAATACATTCTCAGGAAATAACAGCAGACTCAGAAAGGCAGAGGAGAGAATTAGTGATGTGGAAGACAGTACATCTAAAATCAAACAGATAGTAGAACTGATCGATAAAAAGATAGAAAAAAATCCAGCAGGGGCTCAGGGACCTGAATGATGATGCAAAATGCACAAACATATGCATTATAGGCATCCCCAAAGGAGAAGAAAAGGGAAAGGGGACAGAAGGGGTGTTAGAGGAAATAATGGAGGAAAACTTCCCAAACCAGTTGAGGGAGATGGATGTACATGTCCAGGAAGCACAATGCACCCCAAACAGCATAAATTCCAACAGGCCTACCAAAAGACATATACTTGTCAAATTATCTAATGCTCAACACAAAGAGAAAATACTAAAAGCAGCAAGAAAAAAGAGAACCATCACATCCAAAGGAGGTTCCATAAGATTAAGTGCTGATTTCTCCTCTGAAATCATGGAGGCAAAAGACAGTGGTATAACATAGTCAAGGTACTAAAAGAAAAAAAATTCCAACCAAGAATACTCTAACTAGCAAAGTTAGCATTCAAAAATAATGGAGAGTTCAAAATATTCACAGATAAACAGAAACTTAGAGAGTATGCCAATAAGAACCCTGCCCTTCAAGAAATACTAAAGGGAGTTCTGCAGGAAGATAGAAAAAAACAAGAGAGACAGAGTTGGAGGAGAGAGTAAGAACAACTAAAGAAGACAAAACAGAAAAAGAAAATCAAACAAAATATGACAAGCACAAATCCAAAGAAAATATGGCTAACATAAGTAATTCCTTGAAAGTAATAACACTGAATGTCAATGGATTAAACTCACCTGTCAAGAGACTCAGACTGGAAGACTGGATAAGAAAATATGACCAAGCTATATGCTGTCTACAAGAAAAACGTCTTAGACCCAGGGATTCAAGGAGGTTGAAAGTGAATGGCTGGAAAACAATCTTACGAGCAAACAGTAACCAAAAAAAGGCAGGAGTAGCTATATTAATATCAGACAAAATAGACTTTAAATGCCAAACAATTGTGAGAGACAAAGATGGACACTACATATTAGTGAAAGGGATAATATTTCAAGAAGAAAGAACAATCATAAACATTTATGCTTCTAACAAGGGTGCCTACAAACACATGAGGCAAACACTGGAAAAACTAAGTGAAGGAATAGATGCCTCTACAATTCTAGTGGGGGACTTTAATACACCACTATCAGCTTTGGACAGAACATCTCAAAAGACAATCAATAAAGAAACAAAGACTTTGAAAAATATATTAGAGGAGCTGGACCTAATAGACATATATAGAACATGACAACCAAATACAGCAGGATTTACATTCTTCACAAGTGCACACAGATCATTCTCCAATATAGATCACATGCTAATCCACAGAAAAAGTTTCAATGAATTCAGAAAGATTGAAATCATGCAAACTAATTTCTCTGACCATAGTGGAATGAACCTGGGAATCTGCAAGGGCCAGAGACCCAGATTTGGCACCAAGATTTGGAAGTTAAACAACACACTCTTAGAAAAACAGTGGGTCAAGGAAGAAATCTCAAAAGAAATTAATAACTACCTTGAAACTAATGAAAATGATAACACAACATATCCAAATTTATGGGATGCAGCAAAAGCAGTAATGAGAGGGAAATTTACAGCCATAAATTCAGATGTCAAAAAAGAAGAAAGAGCTAAAATGGAAAAACTAACTGCACACTTGGAGGAATTAGTAAAAATAACAAAAAACTAATCCCAAAGGAAGAAGAAAGAAAGAAATAACAAAGATCAGTGCAGAACTAAATGAAATAGAAAATAAGAAAATACTTGAAAAAATAAAAAAACTAAGCTGATTCTTTGAGAAGATCAATAAAATTGACAAACCCTTAGCTAGACTAACAAAGAAAAAAAGGAGAGAAGATGCAAATACACAAAATAAGAAATGAAAAAGGAGATATCACCACTGATCCCACAGAAATAAAGAGGATATTTGGAAAACTATATTCTGACAAAAATGACAATTTAGAGGAAATGGACAAATTCCTAGAAACACATAAGTAGCCTACATTGACAAAATAAGAAGTTGATGATCTCAAAAAACCAATCAAAATTAAGAGATAGAAATCAGTCATTAAAAACCTCCCAACTAAGAAGAGCCTAGGTCAGACAGCTTCACAGGTGAATTCTACCAAACATTCTGGAAAGAACTAACACCAATCTTGCTTAAACTGTTCCAAAAAATCAAAACAGAAGGAATATTGTCTAACTCATTCTATGATGCCAACATTACTCTAGTACCAAAGCCAAACAAAGAAACCACAAGAAAGGAAAATTACAGACCAATCTCTCTAATGAACCTAGATGTGAAAATCCTCAACAAAATACTTTCTAATCATATTCAACAACACATTAAATAACTTATACACCAAGACCAGGTGGGATTCATTCCTGGTATGCAAGGATGGTTCAACATAAGAAAATCAATTAATGTAATACACTACATAAACAAATTAAAGGAAAAAATTAACATGATCATATCTATAGATGCAGAAAAAGCATTTGACAACATACAGCACGCTTTCTTGATAAAAACACTGCAAAAGATCAGATCAGAAGGAAACGTTCTGAACATGATAGAGTATATATGAAAAACCTACAGCTAACATCATTTATAATGGTGAAATCCTAAAATCTTTCCCTCTAAGATTAGTAACAAGGATGCCCACTATCACCCCTCCTATTTAACATAGTCTTAGAAATACTTGCTTGAGCACTGAGGCAAGAACAAGACATAAAAGGCATCAAAATTGGAAAGGAAGAAGTCAAAATTTCACTATTTGCAGATGATATGATCCTATATATAGAAAACCTGAGAAGTCTACAACAAAGCTTCTAGAACTTATAAAGTAAAACTGAGGGTTACAAGATCAATGAGAAAAAATCAGTAGCATTTCTTTACACCAATAATGAGCAATCTGAGGAGGAAATTGGGAATCAAATACTGTTTGCAATAGTAAATAAAAAAATAAAATACCTAGGAAGAAATTTAATTAAGATGTAAAAGACTTATACACAGAAAACTACACAGCACTGTTCAAGGAAATCAAAGATGACCTAAATAAATGGAAGAATATTCCCTGTTCATGGATAGGAAGACTAACTATTATTAAGATGTCTATCTGATCTACAGATTCAAAGCAATCCCAATAAAAATCAACACAGCATTCTTTAATGAACTAGAGAAACTGACTATGAAATTTATTTGGAAAGGAAAGAGGCCCTGAATAGCCAAAGACATTGAAAAAGAAAAATGAAATTGGAGGAATCACACTACCTGACTTCAAAACATACTACAAAGCTACAGTAGTGAAAACAGCATGGTATTGGCACAAGGATAGATACAGTGACCAATCGAACCAAATTGAGAGTTCTGATATAGATCCTCATATATACAGCCATATGGTATTTGACAAGGCCACCAAACCTCTCAACTGGGAGTGAATGGCCTCTTCAACAAATGGTGCTTAGAGAACTGGATATCCATATGTAAAACAGTGAAAGAGGATTACCAATTCACAACTTATACAAAAATCAACTCAATATGGATCAGAGACCTAAATATAAGAGCTATAAGAGCCAAGGCTGTAAAAACCTTGGAAAGCAATGTAGGGAACCATCTACAGGACCTTGTCATAGGAAACGGCTTCATGAACTTCACACCAAAATCATGAGCAGCAAAAGACCAAACAGATAAATCGGACTTCCTCAAAATTAAAGCCTTCTGTACCTCAAAGGAGTTTGTCAAGAAAGTGAAAAGAGAGCCTACACAATGGGAGAAAATATTTGGTAACCATATATCTGATAGGAGACATATATCCTGCATATATAAAGAATTATCTTTATATCTTGAAAATAAAAAGACAAACAGCCCATTTAAAAAATGGGAAAAAGTTTTGAACAGACACTTCTCCAAAGAAGATACACAAATGGCAAAAAAGCACATGAAAAAATGCTCTAAACCACTAGGTATTAGGGAAATGCAAATTAAAAAAAAAACAATGAGATACCATCTTACTCCCATAAGACTGGCAGGTATCAAAAAAATCAGAAGACTACAATTGTTGGAGAGGATGTGGAGAAAAGGGAACACTCATCCAATGCTGGTGGGAATGCAGAAGGATCCAGCCATTCTGGAGGACAGTTTGGCAGTTTCTCAAAAAACTAGCTATAGATTTGCCATATGACCCAGCAATTCCACTGCTGGGTATATACCCAGAAGAACTGAAAACAAAGACAAAAACTGATATATGCATGCCAATGTTTATAGCAGCACTATTCACTATTGCAAAAGTTGCAATCAGTCCAAATGCCCATCAACAGATGAATGGATAAATAAAATGTGGGATATACATACAGTGGAATACTACTCGGCTTTAAGAACAAGTACACTACAAGCACATGTGATAACATGGATGAATCTTGAGAACCTTATGTTGAGTGAAACAACCCAGGCATTGAAGGACAAATACTACATGACCTCTCTGATATGAAATAAGTAAACCAACCCGTCTCAGAGAGCTAGAGACTAGATGATAAACTTAAAGGAAGTTGGGGGGTAGAGGAAGTTTGCGAGCTGACACCTACTCAGGTGAATCTATGATAAGCTGGAGGTAAGTATGTGTACAGGGAAGGCATAAAATGGGGAGATAGGGATAACTTTGGGTGGGGCTTTGTGGGTTTGAGGGGGGCTAGGAATGGGAGGATGGGTCAGATTGTCCAAGAAATTGGGAGGAGGGTGGGGGGAACATTTGGACATAGGAGGTTGTCAGGTATGTGGTTGAAATTATAATGCAGAGAAAACTCTTTAGAAAATATCATATGGAAGGTTACCTGTGTAAGGTGCTTAAGGGGGGGGGCATCTGACACAGGGCAGGCTTCTAGGAAGTCTGTGAGTGCTCATTTTGTCACAGTGGGTTATATCATTGGGTGGGTCAAACAATGAGAGTGAAGGTATACCCACATCCTGGGGAGGACTGATGATCTCAAATAGAGGGAATTGTATCTCTCTAAAGAATTGGTGACTTCCAATGGGTTAGGACAGTCAAGTATGTCAAGCCCTCAACATTTTTACAAGTATCTCTGAATATGGTTCTTCAAATAATGAAGGTTGATTGTCATGGTGGGCCCTGAGGGGAGGGGGAAGAGGTGTTGAATACATGGAATAGCGTAACTGTGGGGCAATTGAAGTGTTCCACAAGATCATGCAATGATGGGTATAGGACATGTTAAATTACACAAAAAATGTATAAAAGTCTATAGGCTAAAATGTAAACCATAATGTAAAACATAAGATAACTAAAATTTTAGAAAATTGTATAGTCTAAAATATAAACCATAATGTAAACCCAAATGGAACCATGTTTGAAAGCTATTGTTTCAATATCTGTACATCAGCTGCAGCAAATACAATATGAACATGTAGAAAGATCCTGTTGGGGAAGGGACAAAGGGTTTGATGTTGGATATGTGGGAGTACCATATATTGTATATGTGAATTACTGTGATCTAAAACTTATGTGAAAATAAACTTAATAATTAAAAGAAAAAAAAAAGAAAGGAGGTAGACACTGAGGAAGAAATGGAAGAAACTGCTTTTCCACTGTACATACAGGGCAACACCTAAAGCAATGATGAAAGGCAAAATGTCAAAAACAAAGTTTTTTCATTTTTTTGATACCCCAGCTTATTTTTCCTTTATTTAATCTTTCTAAATTACTATATATTCTATATCTAAACTTTAAACCCATCACTATATTCCATTTTACTATTAATGGGAGCTGGCAATATATTGGCCTTCCTTTTTGAAGAAGTTTTGGACTATGGAGATGTCTGATTATGGTGGGAGAGGAGCACTTGTGTGGGGTGTTATTACTGGGGGGCACACGGTTGGGAGGGAGTTCTCGAGAGGATGTATACAGAGTACATAGAAATGTCTGGACATTTTCATAGTTGTTTCAGTTGGAAACAACAGATGATAGAGTGCTGAGTTCCTGGCCAGGGGAGCTCTGTCACATTCCCCAATGGAATAGCAACAATCCCCCAAGTGCAATGGCAAAGACCAACAAAGATGAATGGTCCAATGATGAGCCCTTGATACTGATGGCTCTGATTATGAACCTGTTTGCCTGAAATATGAACTAGGCCTAGAGCTGTGGGGTGCCTAAGAGTTACCTCCTGAGAGCCTCCATGTTGCTCAAATGTGGCCACTCTCTAAGCCAAACTCAGCATGTAGATACATTGCCTTCCCTCCAATATGGGACATGACTCCTGGGGATGAGCCTCCCTGGCGCCAAGGGATCACTACCAAGCACCAGCTAATGATGTAACTAGAAAAAGACCTTGAATAAAGAGGTCAACTCAGACCGGAAGAATAGCTCAGCCTACATGTAATATCAGGTGTTAAAAACTACTTTTTGACTTTGGATAAAAGGGGGAAAAGGAAAGGACAAGTGAGTTTATATGGCTATAAGTCTCCAAAACAGAGTCAGGAGGTCATCAGAGGGGTGATGCTTTTGCTTGTCTCAGCAGGGTATCAAAGACTGCCAAGGTAGATAGAAACTCAGGTGCTGGTTCTCCTGAGGGTGGCAGAGACCCACAGGTTCTATGGTCATGGCAGATAGCTCTGGAGTTCAGGGCCATGTTGGTTGGCCCTGCTTTCGAGTTTGTGTTCCTGAGTGTGATGGAGTTGGACTCAGATATGACTTTTCTACACATGCCTCTTCTGTTACTTTTACCAGACCTGTGGTTGGCGTTTGGGTTGGTGTATACTCAGGAGACCTGAATCTCTGAACTGTCAGTGATGGCCAGGCCCTGGGCCTCAGCAGACTTGTGGCTCCTACCCTCTGGTTTCTTGGACTTACCCTGGCCTGCTGACAAAGAGGTGAAGCAGGTCAACCACCACACCAGGGAGCCAAGAATGCCTTCAGCTGCAAGCAGGAGAATTGCATCCATTATCTATGTGGAATCTAAGCCCCCTCTTGATGTAGAGGGGGACTAGACATAACCATCCCAGGTCCACAGGATGGAGGAATAGAGTATTAATTAGAGTGGGCTTACTGTTGTGCTGCGATGGTGGAAGAGGTTGTTGATGTGAGAGGGGTGGGGTGGGTGGGGTGGATGGTATATGGGGACCTCATATTTCTTGAATGTAACATTTAAAAGAAAATAAAGAAAAAAAAAAGGTAAGTCACAAGGTTGTTGTGAAGATTAGATAAGAAAATTCCTGTAAAGTACTTGGAAGAGCCTAGTTAGGACAGAAACATACGAATACATTTTAGCTGAAAAAGTTAAAAGATCATTTTCATATTTTACATTTGCAAGGTCCTAGGTCCCAAAGGAGTAATAGGAATCAATAGAGATCTAACAAAAAAAAAATAGATATCTAAGAAGTTATAAAATAGCACATCCCTAATTCCAAAGATAATTTCAAAAAAAATCATTGAAAGATTATAAGTCATTTTTGAAGAAGATATAAGATTGAAGTAAAGATTCTATATAGTCTCCATGAGAGGTAGATAGAAACATGTGAGAGGTATATAGAAACAAGTGACTTTTAGTATGATTTCACAAAAATCTCTATACTAATTAGAACTTTTTATCCAAAAATGGATTGGGCTGCTTCACTAGGTAACATGTTCTCTGCCATAATAGTTATAAAACACCACTTAAAAAACAAAAACACCATTGATATTTTAGAGAGATTAAGGTAAATAATAATTTGGGAATAGCTAGTCATATACAATTGATCCAGGCAGATGCTATCAAAAGCCTCCAACACTAAATCTACAGGCTGACTCTCCATTTATTTTGCCAAAGAAAGAAAGCCATAATCAAGTTTTGGCTGCCACTTTACCAATCAAACTGGCTGTGTTCTGAGGGGTTATGAGCTAATTTTAAAGCAACTTTACTAACCTTGCTGTGAATCTATTGATTTTCCAATGATTGACCATCATTTTGCATTTATGGTCCCCCAAAATAGAATCAACAAAATCAAAATAATTGTAAGTCATTGTTAAAAAGGCTGTACACTTTTATTTCACATTGAGGGACTGAATTTATTTTTCATTTGTATTTGTGCTTGAAGGTCTGAAGACAAAACGCTTTTTCCACATTATTGAGGACATTCATCAGTACATATATTTAATCTTTTTCCAGCATAAAGCAATTGGTTGAAAGGTTCTTCAATGATTATGTCTACATATAGTCACTAGAAGTTATTGCTATTTAAGAAGCTAGGATTTGGAATCAGAAAGACTAAGAATTTAGTCCCAGCTTTATCTGGATGTCTTGGGGAAAAGAAATATCTCTATGACTCAGTTTCCTTCCTAGTAATGAAAAACTAAAATATTTATTACACAGTAAATTTCTGGGATCAAAAACTGTTTATGTCAAGAATGACACTTCGCATCTTTTCTGTTAAATAATAAGAAAAAAATTATTAGCATCCTCCCTTGTTTCCATATCTTGCTGTCTTCTGCTATTTAATAACTCTTAGAGACTACTGAAGGGACTGAAGACATAGATAGAAGTCAGAACTGGGATAAATAGGAGGTTACTCATAGAAGACCCTCCTAGTGGAGAAAATTGTGCACTAACATAGTACTTCCCTCCTACCTCTGAGTCCAAATGCTCTTTCTACCACATGCTATCTTTGGAAATATCACACTTTGAAAGAGACATTTTCTTTGTCTTAAAAAAATTGTTTAGTACAGCATAAGGGAGTAGAAAGAACATGAGCTTCAAGTCACATAACTCTAGATTTAACTCTGACTTCTGCCACTTATTCTATTGGGTCCCTCTGAACATATAATCTTTCTGAGCTTCTATTTTCTCACCTAACCTTGGGGATAGCTCTATTCCTCTTGGGGCTTTTAAAAATTTTGATATAAAGAATATGATGCTGTTAGAATAGCATCTGCCACATAAAGAATTTTTGCTGAATAGTAGCTAAAAAATAATAAAAATAATATAAGTTTAGGATCACAGAGGAGAAAGGGGGCAGGAAGTCCTCCTGGAGCTTCCTAAGTCCCAGTAGTGTAGTGTTCGCTCTTGGAAGAGAAATTAGCTTCTGTAACAGGAAAACATCAGCACGTGCATACCCTCTTCCTTCATTACAGGAAGAAAACACATTTTTCTCAACCTCTCCCTTCAGTTTTGCTAACTTCTGATTCTTTCTCCTTTCCTTATAAATATTCTCCTCAGGAAACACCCACATCGTGTCTGCTCGGTCTCTGGCCCAACTCTGCTTCCGAGGCACATGGGCTCCTCTAAGCGCTGCTCACCCCTGGTCGAAACATCCATCAAAATCTATTTTCAGTGACTGTCACTGTCTCCAAGGGCTGTTCACTGTTTTGGTGAATTACTTACACCCACAGCTCAACCTAATCCTGCCAAGTTCTTCAAGGAATTCCAAGCTTCATGAGTTTAGCTCTCTAATCTCTACACATCATAAAGCTGCATGCAGACCAAATACAGCAAGAGCATTTTTACAACGTACTCTATCTGATTGCTGCGTCTTCAGTTGCTTTGCCATCCTCAACTTCCACAAGGGTGGTCTGATTTGTGATTTTAACTTTGTTTAGATATTTCCTTGTTTGCTAAATATTTGCATTGGAAAAGCTGGCTATAGAGTGGTTCCTTTATAGAAAAAAAAATCTTACAATTTCAATAATAGATACACAAATAAGTTTCCACAAAGATTTTTTTTTTAAATCCCCAGATGAAGAACTTAAAACTTTTAGTTTAGGTAGTGAAAACAGTTAACTCATTTTTATTGTACCCACAATACTGTGCCTGCCAAAAGCTTTTATAGCAATTTCAGAAAGTTCCTTAACTCTGGTAGCAACTATCTGCCACTTTCTCTTTCATCCTTCAGTCATTATTATTTGTCTAACTTTGTGTCTCTTCTTTTCCTTTATACTTGAAATTGACTGAAATATGTAGATACTTTCTGTATAAGGTCCTGTTCTGGAGTTAAAAAGATCTGGTTTGAATTTAAGTTCCTTTACTTACCTGTGATCCTGTACAAATGGCTTATTCTCTCAGTTTCCTCATTTGTGAAATAGATATAATAATAATACCTTATAAGGTTATGAGAACTAAATTAGAAAATGCATATAAAAAGGCCTTGTACACTGCTTGGCCTGGAGTATATGTTTGGTATGAATTAAAAAAAAAGGTCAAACACATGACCTAATGTGTCTGTCACATATGTGATAGGACTCTCAGAAACAGAGATAAGACATTTTAGAGTTACTTTTGTTGATAATAATAACAATAATTGCCTATGAATGCATTGCTTCACTTATTTATTAAATGCTTATAGACTACCCTATGTAATCTCTGATGGTATTCTTTAATCTAGTTCACACAGAAACATTTAAAATGGATTGCCTTATAGACACCTATGTCTCTCTCTTTGTCCCCTGTTTGGATGCGTCTGACTCTCCCGGGTGATGGAGAGCTCAGGGAGAGCAATCTAAGGATTGGCTGCCTGGGTTGCCTCAAACTAGAACCTTATACAAAGAGTATAAGTGCCCTCGTTACTGTGGTCCTTCCCAGCAGTAATGCCAAGGAGGGGAACAAGTAGGAGTGTATGGATATAGAAATGCATGATGTCCTACCTACATTGGCTTGGCTATCATCCTTCAGGAGAGTAAGCAGAGTAGCAGAACTTGGAAGTTCTCTGAAGCATGGAAGCATAAATTAACCACTGCGTATAAATAACAATCTTAAGAATTCATTTATTGTCTGATGCCCAATCTCTCTCAAATGATTCCTTAGATTTTATCCAGAATATGACTCCATATGCAATTATTTTTTTGTTTGTATCACTTTTTCTCATTAAAATGTCATTATCCTAGTTGCAATTTTGACAGACACTTTAACCCTTTAGCTCATTTGGTGTGATTATTTCTACACCTTTAAGCTCCCATCACTTCTTTGTCTAAAGAAAGCAAGCTACTCCATGGATCTGCTTATTTTCTTTCTTTGTTCTATTTTTTTCTTTCTCCTCACAAAGTCAGGTTGACCCCCTTATTTCCCCCCAAATGTATTAGTTTATCTCCTTTTTTTTCTATTTACCTTTGATACCATTTCCTTCTTCTTTACATCCAACTCCACTTCGAATTTCTCCTTCTAATTGGTATTGCCTATTTATGCTTAGAAGTCATTAATAATCTTTTGCCTTCCTCTTTATCCAGCTCTGGCTGTATCCACAAAAGAGATGATACACAATACACAATACATGATAGATATGATAGATAGAGACATAACGAAGCAGCACTCCTATTCTGAGAAAGAAAATGGGGCAATGCTGATGTGCCCAATTTTTAAAATTAATCTCCAGATTAATTGCAAATCCTGTTTGTTCTGCCTTCAAAATGAATTCAGATTTCACCCACTTGAATCACCAGCCTGTTTCAGGCCACAGGCAACACTCACCTAGATTGTTGTAATATCCTTCTTTTACCCTTGCTTCTTCTCTCACACCCTTTCTGTCTGTCCTAAAAAGAACAGCCTGAGTGATCCTGATAAAGCATAAGTCAGATTATGTGAACCCGCCATTGGAAACCCTATAATGCAACCTTATCTAGCTTATGATAAAAACTAAATGCCTTATTATGACCTACAAAGGCCACCACAATTTCCTTCCAGGCTGCCTTATCTCTCTAGTTTCATCCTCACTACCCTTCTCATTCTACCTGCTCCAGGCACCTTGGCTGCCTTACTTTCCCACACACTTGGCCTGCAATCACTGAGGGGCTGCGTAAGTGCCTTTCCCTTTACCATGTACACTCTTCCCCTAAGTTATCCATAGGGCTGCCCTCGTACTTCTGTAAGGACTTTACTCATAACACACTTTCTCCATGATGGCTTCCCCAGCTAACTCTTGTAAAATTTTAAACTCCCTACCTCCTATCATTTCCTATTCTTCTCTCCTTGATTTTTCTCTTAAACTCCTATCACTAACAAATGTCATGTTTTTCTTGCTTATTTTATTTGTCTTCTGTGTCCCTCAAGTTGGAAGCAGCAGGAATTTTTGTCTGTTTTGTTTGTTGATATATTTCTATGCCTTAGAAGAGTGCCTGGCACAGAGCTGGCCTTTGGTAAATACTTGTCCAATAAATGAGTAAATGAATAAAGTAAGATACCACACACCAAGCCCTTAGAGCAGTGATTGACACCTACTCACACCTAATCTTGGTTTAGACAGAATGGAAAAGAGGATAAGAACAATTTTCCTCATCCCATTCTTCAAAGATCCATGGGTCCACAATGTCTTTAAAATGTGCTTCTCCAGCTTGATTGAACATAGCTGAAATCTAATCTGAGAAACTTTCTTTTTCAAGTCTGTTTTGGAAAGGCATGTCATTCATAGTATCATGGGAGATATTTTGTCCGAAGCCAAGTTCTTAATGGCTCATTTTTTCTTCTTCAGTGAAATGAAAACTAAAATAAGTCAAAGTAGCAGCTCAACAGTTTAGAACAGTCCTACACTAAAAGTATAAATGAATGTGCTTAGTGATAAAAGAAACAAAAATTCAGGTAGAGAAATATATTTCAACTCCTGGCTCCTAGGGATTTAGTCAAAGCAAAACCAAAGCAAGTTTTGTACAAACCTCACTTCAGGTTTCTTCTGTATTTTCACTCACAACTGCTAGAAAGTTAAATAAGCATTTCCCATACTTTGTAAATTCTGAAGAATCAACTTTATAAATTTATTTCTTTTCATTCATTAACTTAACAAAAAATTAAGACATCAGCAATGAACCAGTAAAGTTTAGACACAATGTACAAAAGCCCACAGTTGCTCTCTGACTTCCTGAGCTGTGTTGACTGGGACCAGAGACCAATGACAAACAAGAACACATTTTTGACAGATATAATGGAGGTTAAATCAGTTAACAAATAGATCTTTTGCACAACCTTCTAAACATCGCTTGATTTCTTTACACACATCAAAACAGTTTGTGCAGATCAGTACTTTTTGAAGAATGTGAATACTGGGATAACCATTTCCATATCGGTATACCCTTGCCATCAGATCACCAGACTTTTAGTATCTCCTTTATGAAACCCAGTACAGTGCTTGTGCAGCCAATAGCTGATGAAAGCATGTGGGAAAATCAACTGGAGTTGCACATTCACTAGGTAACTCTAGTGGACATTTGTTGTGCTTTGCCTCCCTGGCTCTCTTATACTTTTTCTGCTAATGTACTTTAATGTATCTTCTCCTTCAGTGTTGCCTTGATAGTTTCATTAATCAATGTGTCATGCTAGGCCATTTTCATTTTACCTTCTGGAGCTTAGAATCTTATATATAATAATAATACTTATTACTTTTTTGTGTGGATTATGGATTTGGCATTGATCTAATTCCTTTTATATCCCACATCAATTTAATGAAGTAGATATTATTATTCTTATCTTCCAATTGGCACAAATTTCCCAGGACCAATGAGCTAGTAATTCAATGATGACAGTGAAACTCAAACCCAGATCTGTCTGATTCGAGAGCATATACTCTTAAGCACTAGGTTATACTGCTTCTCAGCATATAATGACTCACAAAAACTTTGGTAAAGAGAAATTCATCCCAGCAACAGCTTCCTGCTGATATGGTTCCTGCTACCTGCATTCCTGGGCCTATCCAAATATCCATTTTTTTTTTTCCAGATGTCCCTCATTTCTGTGGGCTGCACCATAATCTTTGAATAAGTTGAATTTTTTATTTAGATATCTGGAATCAGTTTATTTCTTGATACCATGGATCTTAACATTGCTTATTCATGATGTCTATGTGCACTTGACTCTTTCAAGTAGATATTGCTGTTAATATCTAAACACGTGGTTGTTCAAAAAAATCTATTTTAAAAGGTTACCTCAGGCTTCTTTGCTCTCTCACCGTGTCTCTGTATATTATGGGGGAGTCACTGCACACTCCTGATGTGTGAAGTCCTGCTATTTAGGGCTGGGTCAGAGCTTTCCAATGTAATGAAAAAGGAATTGTTACTTTAGTTAGTCCATGATTCTGGTTCTGGATCAAAAGAATCATTTGATTTGTCAAATTTCAGAATCGTAAGTTGGTTTCTCCTTTGGCTTTTTAAAAAAGTTCCAGCAGATGCCCGCACCTCATTAGTTAATGGAACGTTTCGGCATATGCTGACATCCCAACTGTAATATTACAGTTCAAGAGTGGTCAGTGTGAGCCATTCATAAATGTCACCAATAAAGTAGCACTGTTTTGCCTCCCTCAATATTTACACCCTTATAAATGTATCTGTTACAAATTGGTTAAAGGACAAGCAGCGTCTAGTGCTTGTTATTCTGATCTTTAATTGGACTTGTATCCCTTCCTTTTAAGATGTATCCCTCCTCCATTCCATGTGCTGTTCTTGATAATGCTATAAATCTTGATAGCTGTATCAAAAGACTACAATCGGAATTCAAATCCAAGTCTTCTGGCTCTGAGTTCAGTGATATCATCACTTAGAGAACAAATTCTTTGATCTGTATAGAGGATTCTGGTTGTAATTTTTTAAATATGCTTCAGCTGCATTTAAAAAGTTTGAAAATAGCTACATAATTGTGCACCCTTTCAAACGTTTCATACTTGAAGAGACTGTGTAATGATGATGTCCTTGAAGAACATGGCCATTTGAGATAGATGCATTGTTTGAGATTCAGTTTAGAAAAAACTAAGTTTAGGTATTAATTTCTGGGGGAATGGAGAAAGTTCCTCTCTTTTAATAGCATATGAAAATTGCTGTAGATTATCCTCACATGTTTCCATCATAATGGTTTAATTCTTTTCTGCAATTCCTTGGTCACTTGGGTTATTCATGCCATCCTTTAGATTAGAAATTGCTTTGAATGCCTGCCATGTCTCCACACTGCAGCTTTTGTCACGAAATACATGAATTGGCTCTGAGACTAAATATGCATTCCTCCCCTGCCGGTTAAACAGGCTTGATCTAACTTTATCTTTTGTTAGTTATTAATATCTACGTTCTGTGGTCTCAGGTTACCCCACTGTGTGGGGTGTTCATGCTACACGGCAGAGCACTGGGTCAGGGCTGAGTTGCCCAGGTAGTCTGTGGCCTGGTGATACCTTCAAAGTCTCTTTCCTCTCAGTGAAAAAGAGGAAGATCCATCACAGGCTACATCCTTTTCAGGTGAACGGGATGCAAAAACTTCCTGTCGTTTGTCATTTCCAACCTCTTTCTTGTAACACATTAAACAAAATCTGTTGTAAGGTCTGACTTGTGACCTCCTATTGTAGAACAATGTGGTTTGTCAGGAGCTTGCTCGACCTGATCGCAGGAAGCGGTCCTATTGATCTCAGTGGGGATTGTCAACAACCTGACCCCTATTGAAAAGATGCAGAAATGATGATTGATTATCCATAGTCAACTACTATGTATTTATTACCTAAGTGTAGTGGTCACAAGTATTCACCAAGTGCAATGAATGTGCCATGATGATGAAAGAGATTGTTGATGTGGGAGGAGTGGGGTGAGGGAGGTGGAGGGTATATGGGGACCTCTTATATTTTTTGAATGTAACATTTAAAAAAAAAAAGAGAAAAAAGTTTGATTGTATTCTCCCCTTCAAATTACTTTACAATGGTATTTGAATTTAAATTTTGAATATAAGTCTCTTGTTTTAGGTCCCTTCATAATTTAAGGTAAAGGAAAAATAAATATATGTATGAACATTTACATGTTTATACACTTTTTAAATTTTGACAAATAAAGGTAATATGAGTATGTGGTTTCTGATTATGCTATAAATGATAATGATTTCTAATATTCTTGTCATTATCTTAAGAAAGCACAATTTTAATTTCTTTTTCCTTTTTACACTAAGGTAGGGAGAATAATTTAAAAATGTGTGTGGTAGCCATCCCATGTTTTTTTCCCATCAGCATTCATTCAGTTTTAGCTAACATCACTCCCGTTATTTATCTTGGGACCACCCCTTGTCCATGTGGCTCAGTTGAAGTTGGCTCTATCTCCAATTCATAGAAGAGGAAGATAATCCAGGTGTGTCCTATCAGAGCATTGCACTTACCCCAGACCCCACGACTGGTTCAGGGAAGAGCACGTAATGAAGGCAGGCCAAGGGCATTCAGCCCCAGAATATTTTATGGAACTTAAATGACGCTCAGTTTCCACTAAGATCACTGAGTGATGAATAGCAAACTGGCTATTCATTTTGCCATTACAAAAGAAAGTCTGCCTGAGAATAATATAATATGAAGGAAAGCAAAACCAAGAGAACGAGAGACTGTGTTCATTGTGTTCCTTGATCCAGCCTTGCCTAAAGCCATCTACCCTTAAACTTTTCAATTACATAAGTATATTCCCCTCTCCTGATTTTCCTCTTACCTAATCCAATTTCAATTGGGTTTCTGTCACTTTCAATGGGAAATATACCAACTAATATAATAGTCAAAAAATATTTGATAAATTCTTTGCAAAAGTAACTCAGGAACATTTTACATAATCTTATATTAATTCATGATGGAGAAATATTTTTGTGAAAGAAGTTACAAAAATGTGGAAGCTGATTTCTGATACAAAAACAGCTTTTCTTAAAGTGACAAGCAGAATTATGGAACTCATAAATACAAAGCAATGAGTTTTAAAATATAAACTTTCATAGTCAAGTAAAAATTTCCCCCCTTTTTTAGGGAGAACCATGGTGGTTTGGAGTTGTACACACCTCAAAACACATGTTCTTTCATTTAATCCATCCCTGTGCATGTAAACCCATTGTAAGTAGGAACTTTTTGGTGAGGTTAATTCAGCTAAGGTGCAGCTCACCAAAATCAGGAAGGGTCTTAATCCTATTACTAGAGTTCTTAGCATGCAGAATGAAAAACATGAAATACACATTCAGACAAAAAACATGAGAAACAAGAAGTTGAAATTCAGTGCAACCCAGAAGAAGAGAGAGGCCAGGAGAGTCTAACATGGGTCAAGGACAAGGATAGCTAGAACACCAGTCTTCAGGAAGAAGACATTGTTTGATGGTGCTTTGATTTGGACTATGTCTTATCCTCAAAACCATGAGCTAATGAATTCCCATTGTTTAAACGAACCCATTGCATGGTATTTGCTTGAGCATACAAAGAAACTGAAACAGGAACTGAATAGCTGGATTTATTCTCATAATAGTCAGTATATTACCTTATCAAATTATGCTGTTCTATAGAGACATATTAACCGAATTTGGTGTGAAATTTGGCTGACTTCACCATTAAATGCTCCAAAAAGGTGAGTTGTGGGTGTACGTCGCATGTATATATACTTGCATTGCTAAACAACCAATTTTAACGAAGGTTTTGTGAAATGTATCTAAGTGTTTTTTCCTAGCTCTATTCCAGGAGCCCTAGAATAATTTATACTAATAATAGTCACCATTTACTGAATGTTTACTATGTGCCAGAAACCCTGTTTTGACTCTAAACACATCAGCTCAAATTCTGTATAATAACCCTCAAAGAAAGATATCACCTTCCTTTTATAGATAAGGAAATTGAGGCCCAAAAGGGTTTTAGCCACTTTCCCAAGAATACATTGACAAAAAAAAAAAAAAAAAGGCAAATGCAGATCTGAAAATTATTATTACATCCTTCTGTGTTTCTAGTGTAGCACAACTGCAAAGTCAGAGTGGTTATGCTGAGGGTAAGAGGAGATTGCCATGGGATCCAATGTAACTCTAACTCTACTGAAGGCCACAGGATACCCAGGCTCCACTTTAGACGGCACTTGTAGGCACTATAGAGCTACAGTTCAAAGCAGAAAGTACATCTTTACTTTGAAGAATTGACTGTTCTCAGAGAAGGATGGTAAATAAAGATGAAGAGGTTGGTGCTAATTAAATTCAGAAAATATTTCAAATTTGCCTAACCTGAACAAGACATTTTTTGTCCTAATTTACTACAAAAGATCTGTCATCCAAATAAATAACAAGTGACTATGATGCAGTGCTTTAGAGATTCTCTTCTCTTGTTTGAAAGATTAATGTCATCATAGCTAATAAATTATTACAAATAAGGCTTTGAAGAAAAAAGATAAATATTAAGATTGAAAATTGAGAAAATTAAAACTGTGTATTATGGGAAATGAAACCTTGGAATCTCTTCTCATCCCACCCCTCAGATAAAGTAATTGTGAAATATGAAAATTGGAGCAAGAGATAATGTGCAATTAGGCAATATGAGGAAAACAACTAATTCGGGGGAGGGGGAGGTGGAAAGCTAGACAAGTAAAATGAGGACTTAAGGACAAAACAATTAATTTAAAAGAATTATTTAGAGGCTAAAAGTGTTTTTTAATAAATAAGCTTTCAATGAAAAATTAGCATACCACAATGATAATAAGGTGTTTAGCAAAAGTTCTACTAAGGAATTATAAAAAAAGTAAGAACCTGGAAGCTTAGTAACTAGTATATCAAAGAGATAAGGTTAATGGAGGTTCCAGTGCTGGCTTAAAGGCAAATATTCTGTTTTGTATTTCTGTATTATTGGTAGCAGTTTCTGTTAGACCAGGATAAAAGCATCAATAAAATGCTCATGATTCCCTTCGTTGGTTAGGTGTTTGTTTTAGGAAGGATTTTCTTTTGTATAACCCTTGTTTTCATTATCCTTTGTTAAACACAGCTACTAAATAAAAATATCCCAATTTTTCCTGCTTGCTTAATCCCTGTGTTTCCACACAGATAAATCTCATATAATTAGCTTGAGCTTTGGAAAACAGTGTTGCCTGCACACAGAAATGGAGTTTTATGCCATGCCAGAGGAACTTACAACCTGTTGTGGGAATAGAAATGCTTTACTGAGAGTTCCTTGCCCATGGCTATACATGAAATGAAGACAGAACACAGGAAGTTATTCAGCTCAAAAAATTCCTCCACAACCAAAAGGGGGAAAAAAGTAAACCATTTTTTCTTTCACTTCCTTTGATAATTGATATCCAAAATTATTTTTTTCTTCATTCTGCAATAACTGACTATAAGGACTGTTTTAAAGAACCAGTCAATACAATGCCAACTACGGTTCGTGTTTAGTGGCCATGCTCCAAAATACGTTCATCACTTGTAACAAATGTACCATGCTGGTGAAGGCTGTTGTGCTGTGGGAAAACATGGGAGGAGTAGGGAGCAGAGCTTACGGGAATCCCCTATATTTTTATGTAACATTTATGCAATCTAAGTATCTTTTGAAAAAAAAATTAAAAAGTGTGTTTGAAAAAAGAATTAGTCAACTGAGCAGTGTGTCCTCAGGACATAGTACAGATCCTGGCACTGATGGATAATTGTTGTAAGAAAAATGGAAGATAATAGTGTCAACTCTCTGAAAGCATTCAATAGTACTCTATTATTTTTGTGTTCTGTGTCCAGTATTCCAATGCTACATTTTTTTTCATTCTCATTTTTACAACTGACCAGCTGAATGGATTCATTATTCTGTTGAATAAGTTGAAATTTTGAGGGGAAGAATAACAAGTTCAAAAATTGGACAATAGTCACACACACACACACACAATGTGTATAAGATGTCAACAAGCAGGGCCAAGAAAAACACATGTCAATCATCCAACTCTTCCAAATAACATTTAAAAGTATTACTAACAGGCTGGAGTGTACCCTTTTTTATTTTTTGGCAATTTGATACACAAAGTGTATACAACATGATATAAAAACATAAAACACATTTCAGGCCAAAAGACAGAAGCTTTGCCTTAGTTACATGATTATGAGTTGTTCTGCAGTTTCTATTATCTAGGTCACCATTCTTGAAGTGTGGCACCTGCTCCAGAAGCAGCAGTATCACCTGGGGACTTCTTAGTAATGTAAGTTCTTGAGCCCCTTCAGACCTACTGAATCAGAAACTCTGGGCATGGGGTCCAGCTATCTATTTTGCTATGCTCTCCATATGATTCTGATGTGGGCTCAAATTTGAGAACCACTGATTTAGATAATCTCTCAAATAACCTGGTATGTGTTATAAATGTAGATTTTCATTCAATAAAACAGAAATAAATTTAAAACACAAGAATTGGAATGTTTTGGGGTGAGATGTATTTTAGAAATATAAATAAAAAGGTGAGGCAAAGTCTTTTTATACCTTCCAGGTTGTTATATTTATACTTTGCATTTGAGTGATAGCTACAGCTTTTAGGTCTATGTTAACCCATCTTCCAGTAACTACCCTGGCTAATAGAACTATAAATAACCCAGACCAATGAGAGCCATTGCCTAGAACTTTTCTAATGGAAACTGGAATGAGAAGTTTTCTTTTCTCACTGGTTTGCTGAGATAGAGATGTGAATTAAGAATTGTCCTCAGCCATATTCTCTGTAAACGGTTTTTTAAATAACATTGATGCTGAAATATCTACAGCTCAGACTAGTTTTTTGAACACTGCATGCTGATGACAACAGTCCATTCATCATCTCCTTGACAGCTGATGGGCATCTTGAACTTAATGTGTTCAAAATGGATTCTTGATTTCTACCAACTATACTCCTCAACCCTGATCCTCTTATAATTTTTTTCTCTCTCATCTCAGTAAATGTACAACTAACGACATATCTACTCAGGGACAAATCTTGTGTGTTGCATATTTTATTTCTCATTCTGATTCCTTATATTGAATCCATTAGGAAATCCTTTAAACTCTACTTTCTTAACCTGAGTTAAAACATCTCTTGCCAACTTTTCAGCTTTCACCCTAAACCAAACCACAATAATCTCATACTATGTCTAATATACCAATCTCCTGACTGATTTCTCTGCTCTTCACCCCTTATAGCTTCTTCTCTAAATACAGCTAGAAAGTTATTTTTAAAACTTACATCTGATTATTTTAGTTTCTGTTTAAAATCTTCCAATGACTGTCTATTAAAACTAGAACAAAATCTATACTCCTTATCATGAACTACAAACCCTGATAATAATTCTTTGTCTAACCAACATCAATACCTACTACTTTTCCTGATATATCACTTCTCTCCACTGGAACCAGCATGGCTTACATTCTTTGAATACTCCATGATCATTTTCATTTTAGGGCCTTTGCTGAGCCTTCTTCTTAGAACTTTCTTACCCTGGAGTGCTGAATGACTGCTTCAATTTAATCCTCTAGTTCTCTACTCAAATATCACCTCTTGAGAGAAGCCTCTACTGACCACTATTGAACTACTCCCTAAAGCCAGATATGGTCTATTACTATATTCTGAATCAATTTCTTTATAGAATACATTATTATTTGAAATTAGATTGCATATGAAATTATTTTAATTTATATTCTGTCTTTGCACTCTATAAAATTGTATGGAGGGCTAGGAACTCCATATATGAATACGTGGAGCTGGTATGACTTGCATACTACTCTGTCCCTGGAGCTTAGCATGGTGTCTCACATGTAAGTAGGTACTCACTCAGTCTTTACAGGATTAAATTAAAGAAGTCAATATGGTAACTCACCCACATGTATCAGGAAGAATCAAGTCTATATGCAGAGCAGAGAGTGGGAGAGAGACTTGATGGTATTCAAGCTATTGGATCCATCCTAATATTCCAATTTCCTTATTTTGTTATGCAAACCAGTTAAAAAAAATCAGCATCATTTCTGTTGAAGTGAGTTCCTTCCACTTACGACAGAAAGAGGTAAGAATGACATAATTGCTTACCCATAGGAGCATTTAGGGATAGGGCATATGAATTTAATTCAACTTACAGGAAAAAACTATTCAGTACCATACACATCTTGGAGAATGAAAAACAGAAAGTACTACTTCATGTGATTAGAAGAGGACTTGGTCAAAGCATTGTAAAAGTGTCCACGCTGGAATTGCCTGCATAATGAGGAATGGAGGATCAGCTGTAGTCTGCTCATCTGGGCCAATAACTACAGCCAAATTAAAGGGGCTATGCAGCAAAAGACTATTGAGATTTCCAGAAAAAGACATCCCCAAACAATTTGACTGAATAAATATTAACTTCAAGTGACTGCATATAGTCACCGTCTTGGTAACCTTTTCAAAACTAATGTGTTTTGCTCTGTCATAAGAGTATTGGGTATGTTATATTAACAGTAATCTTCTTTAGTTCAAAGAAATTAGAGAATCAAATCAATACCCAACTCTTTTTATATTAATGCACTTCATATTGTTATATGCTATTATTTTTAAAAATCAGAATTCCTTATTCATTCATTACCCTCCAAACAAGTTGACCTAGCTGCTCCCAAATACCAAAGCTTGCTAAGATCTCAGAGCCTCTGTTCCCTTGTTGACTTCACTAAATGGAATGAGCTTCTCCCTGTTTTTTCTTAGATGTTTCTTGCTCAACCCTAAATTAGCAGCTTAAATATAATTTCTATTGAAAGGCCTTTCTTAAGCATCCAAATCAGTGCTCCTTCTACTATTTCAGCTGCTTTACACTTTTCTTTACAGAATTTATCACACTTTATGCAATTTATAATTATCATATTTAATTGTCTGATTATCTGTGTACTTGCCCATGGTCTATCTTTTTCCTCCTAGAAGAAAAGCTCCTGAGTAGAGAAAAGATCATTTCTATTATTCTTTTCATTTAAATTTTAAAAAATATATATCATTCATATATAAACTTACATAAACATTAAGTGTATAGCAAAATTTGTGAACTAAAAAAAAAAAAACATGCATAGCATCATACAGGGCTCTCATACCTCACCCTACCACCAATACCTTGCATTGCTGCGAAACATTTTTAAACCATGATGAAAGAGCATCCTCAAAATGTTACTACTAACCAAAGTACTTTACATTTGGTGTATTTTCTCCCAAACCACCTTATTATTAGTTTTTAAAATGTATTTTTATTACACAAGTTGTGAACTTACAAAACAATCATGCACATGTGCAGAATTCCCATATAATGCCCCTCTATCAACACACCACACCATGGTGGAACATTTGATAAAATTATGAGATAATACCATCAGATGATTATCACTAACCATGGTTCCTGGCTTACATTTGGCACACTTTTTCCATACTCCCCCATTATCAATACAGTACATCTTTGGCATAGATGCATGAATATTACAGTATTGCTGTTAACCACAGTCCATAGGTCACTGCATACATATTTTTCTCATTCTTCTCCACATTCCCACCACCCTGCAATAGTAATGGACATTTGCTCTAGCTCACAAAGGATACTCTTGCATCTGTACCATCAACCACAATTCTCGTCCACCTCTGGGTTTACTGAGATATTCAGTCCATATATTATTTTCTAGTTTTCTTTCTTTTGAAATTTACATACCTAGACTACTCTTTCTGGCCAGATTCCCAATTATAAACCAGCTGTTGCTATAATATGATACCATCAACTCTGTACATTTCCACTCTTTTGCAGTAAAGTTAATTAAAACTTGTACTGTATGTAGAAGCATCAGTAGTCCATCTCAGTGTGCCTCATATCTCCTTTAAGAATCTACCACCTACCACCACGTCTTAAAGATCTTTTCCTACCTTTTCTTCTAGAAGCTTTATGGTTCTTGCTTTTATATTTAGGTCTTTGATCCATTTTGAGTTCATTTTTATATAAGGTGTGTGATAGGGGTCTTCTTTCCTTCTTTTGGCTTTAGAAATCTAGTTCTCCCAGCACCATTTGTTGAATGGACTTTTTTGCCCAAGCTGGGTGGATTTGACAGCCTTGTCAAAAATCACTTGATCAAAGATGTGAGGGTCTGTTTCTGAACCATCAATTCAGTGCCATTAGTCTATGTGTCTGTCTTTATGCCATACCATGCTGTTTTTACTACTGTTGCTAGGGTAATATGATTTGAAAGTCCTCCAACTTCACTTTTCCTTTGTAAGATGTTTCTGGCTCTTCAGAGCCCCTTACCCTTCCAAATAAATTTGATAATTGTGTTCACTATTTATTTTTTAAATGCTGGTGGAATTTTTATTGGGATTACAGTGAATCTGTATATCAATTTGGATAGAATTGACAACATACTGATATTTAGTCTTCCAATCCATGAGCATGGAATGTTCTTTAATTATTTATGTCTTTTAAAAATGAATTGTCATTTTCTGAATACAAGTGCTCTACATCCTTGGATAAGTTTATTCCTAAATATTTGATTCTTTTAGTAGCTATTGTAAATGGAATTTTTTTCCTCACTTCCTCTTCAGATTACTCATTACTAGTGCCTTTTAAAGTCTATTTCATCTAAGTATAGCTATTTCCTCTTTCTTTCTTTTTTCTCTCTTTTCTCTCTCTCTCTCTCTCATTCTCTCTCTCTTTCTTTTCTTTCTTTCATTATTGCATGCATAGAATATCCAGGGACATCAAGACACTATCAGTAGCACTGACAGTTCAGGAGTTTGGCACCCTGCCAGTGGGCCCAACTTTGGAATTTATGCTCCCCAGTGTGACAGAGTTGGACTCAGGTGTGGTTTCTGTACACATGGCTGTTCTGTCCCTTCTATTTGGACCTATGATTAGCACTAGAGTTGATAGGTTTTTGTCTAAGAGACATAAATCTTTGGGCATTTGATGTGCCAGTTGAGCCCTGAATCTCAACAGAGTTGCAACATCTACTCTTCAGTTCATTGGGCCTACCCAGAACAACTAACAAGGAGATGATGATAGAAAATGACCATCCCAAGGAACAGAGAGAGTCCACAGCTGAAAGCAAGATAGACCCATCCATCTGCCCTATGGTATTTAAGGCCTTTCTCAATTAGAAGTGGAATGGGCGTCACCATCACAGAATCCTCAGGATTGGAGAATGAACAATGGGCTAGAGTAGACTTACTGTTATTCTACCATAGGCTTACTGTGATTCTAGCAATGGAAGAACTTTTATCATGATGTGGAGGCAGCAACCACCAGAGGTTTTGAGGGGAGGGAGAGGAAAACACAGGTATAATATGAGAGCATTTTCAGGATATTGGAATTGTCTGAATGATGTTGCAATGACAGATACAGGCCATTATATATCTTGTCATAACTTGAAAAATTGTGTGGGAGATACTTTAAACTATAATGTAAACTATAATCCACGCTTAGTGGCAATGCTCCAATATGTGTTCATCAATTGTAACAAATGTACCACATTAATGAAGGATGTTGTTAATACGGGAAAGAGTGGGAAGGGTAAGGAGTAGGAATATGGTAATCCCCTACATTTTTAATGTAACATTTATGTAATCTAAGCATCTTTTAAAAAAACATTAAAAATATATATTAAAAATTAGAAAAAATAAAATCTTTTTCATCTGATATAAGTATAGCTACTAAGGCTATATTTCTTTATTTTTTTGGTTACAGCACTTGTGGAATATCTTTTTCCAGCCTTTTATTTTCAATTTTTTGGTATCATTTTGTCTAAGGTGAGTCTCTTGTAGACAGCATGGAGATGACTCATATTTTCTTATCCATTCTGCCAGTCTCTGCCTTTTGATTGGGGAGTTTAATCCATTAACATCCAAAGATATTATTGTAAAAGCAGTTCTTATTTCACCCATATTGACCTTTGTATTTTATCTGTCATATTTTATTTTCACCACTATTTTGAGAATTTTAGTTAATTTTTCTGATATAATCTTCACTTCTAGGCTCTCTTCCAAACCTTTCTCTCTTGTCTTTCTTTTCAGACTATAGCACACCCTTTAGTATTTCTGGCAAGACTGGTATCTTTGTTTAAAGTCTTTCATTTTTTCTAAACTGATCCTCATTTTTGAAATAAAATCTGGCCAGATATAAGATTCTTGGTTGGAAGTTTTTCTCGTGCA
Organism: Dasypus novemcinctus; assembly: GCF_030445035.2. Classification (NCBI taxonomy): domain Eukaryota; kingdom Metazoa; phylum Chordata; class Mammalia; order Cingulata; family Dasypodidae; genus Dasypus; species Dasypus novemcinctus. Next base: position 153,393,460 of record NC_080674.1, on the reverse strand, counting down.
GTATCTTAAATATATCATACCACTGTCTTCTTGCCTCCATGGTTTGTGATGAGAAATCAGCACATAATCTTATTGGGTATCCCGTATATGTTATGCATTGCTTTATCCTTGTTGCTCTTAAAATTCTCTCATTTTCTTTGGCATTTGACATTCTAATTAGTATGTGTCTCAGAAATAGTCTATTCGGATTTATTTGGATGAGAGTATGTTTGTGCTTCTTGGACATAGATATCTATGTCCTTCAATAGGGTTGGAAAATTAACTACCATTATTTCTTCAAATATTCCTTCTGACCCTTTTCCTTTCTCTTTTCCTTCTGGGACACCCATGAAATGTATGTTTGCACATCTTTTGCTGTCATTTAGTTCCCTGAGACCTTGTTAATTTTTCCATTCTTTTCTTCATCTGTTCTTTTGTGTGTTCACTTTCAGAGGCCATTTCTTCAAGCTCACCAATCCTTTCTTCTGTCTCCTCCTCAAACCTGCTGTTATGTGATTGTTTTTTTTTTAATTTCACTGATTGCACCTTTCATTCCCATGAATGAAATGCTATTTTTCTACGTATGCTTTCAAATTCTTCTTTGTGTTCATCCAATGTCTCCTTTACATCCTTAATCTCTTTATTTATCTCATTGAATTCATTAAGGTGATTTGATTAAACATCTATGACTAGTTGTCCAAAATCCTTTATGTCATCTGGAGGCTTACCTCATTCCTTTAACTGGGCCATATCTTCCTGTTTCTTGTTTGGATTGTAATTTTTTTGTTAATTTCTTGGCATCTAGCTTGCTAGATGTATTTATTCTGAGTGCAGTTTCTCTCTTTAGTTTAGGTCTTTCTTGTCATTTATCCTGTGCTGGTTGTATAGTAGGAGACAAGGACGTAGTTGGTGCTATAAAGTGTGGAGATGGGCAGTCCCCCCTTTCCATTCTTTCCAGGTTGTTGCAGGATCCTCTTCTGGTCTCCTGGAGCCCCCAAAAGATGCTTTAGATAGCTCTGGGTGATTACTAACTACCTTGAAACACAAACTGACTTTAGAAGCTCCTTACTCTGCTGCCATCTTGGTGGTTGTTCAGGTCAATTCTCTTTTAACTATCATCCTATCTTTAATACCTGTCTCATAAAAGGTTCACCAGAAATATATCCCTAATGAATGGATGAACACATCAAAGTGAAGACAGGTAACTGAGATAAGAGAATGAGTCATGGAGAAGATAGGATCTGGGTCCTTTTAGCAGGACTCAATCAAAAACACTGCTACTGTATGAAATATTGGCCATAGAATGGTGTTAATATAAAGAGGGATCATTTTTGAGTAGGGAACTTTGAGCATTACCTATAACCTCCTCTCTATAGCTTACAATTATGAGAACATTGAGATTTGCATATTTTGGCATTTAAAAAAATAAATTATTGTATTCTCTTACTCCAGAAAAGCTTGTTATCTTTAAAATATCTGTTACCAGTCATTTTTGGCTAAGTAGTAATTTATACCATTTCACTATCTCTCCCAGGTATTGAATTTCAAGCTTAGCAATAATGTGCAGTGGTTATAAGTAAGGCCTCTGAGAATAAGGAAACCTCTGCCAAATCACTAGCTGACCACTAAGATAATGAAACATAGAATACTTGGAGACATAATGGCAAAAAACAAAAACAAAAACTTCCCAAATATGTATCTTCACATTCATATATCTCAGAAAACCCCTAGTAGAATAAATTCAAAGAGATCCATACTGAGACATATCATAGTCAAACTGGCAGGGAAAAAATAAATAGAGAAGGGTTCATCTTGTTACATATAAGTGATGCTCAATTAAATTAACTTGATAGAACATTAATAAATACTTGTTTAATAGGTATATGAAAACTATTATATGAAGATTTAATTTTTTTTTTTCAAAAAGAACTATTATACTTCTTTTTGGACTTAAACAAAAGGCATATTCAATTCCCACCCTGGTCCCGTGGATGTGAATTCATTTGTGAATAAGAACTATAAAGCTTTTATTGGTTAAGGTATGACCAAACTGAATGAGGGTGGGCCTTAATTCATTATGGTTGAAGTCCTTATAAGCAAAAAGAAATTAAGCACAGAGGAAGAAGCTATGGGAAGAAACCAGATGATGAAAGTCAATGGACCCAGAAGAGAAAAAAAAGGCACCACTATATATATTGCCATGTGGCAGAAAAGCCAAGGAACCCCAAAGATTCTAGGCAGCCAGAATATTCTGATCTTGGGAAAAAACAAGTATTTTAGCCTCTGATATAATGAATCAATAAATTCCTATTGTTAAGTCAATTAATTGCATGGCACTTGTTTTAGAAACAGGAAAACTAATACACCTATTTAAAAATATTTTATCCTTGAACTAAAGGCATTCCAGGAATCAGAAAGTAATTTGAGAATGATCTTCAGGAAAAATGCATGATCTTTTGAACACTTCTGAAATTAAATAAAAAATTGTTGTTCCTTTGGAAGTTAAGCTTACACATTTTCCCCAGTACTGCCTTATCATAACTTTCTAAGTTTAAATTCTCAAACATTCAAGGCATGATAGAACTGGACACACACACACAAATAAGTACATATACAACTGGTGAAATCCAAATAAACTGTGGATTTTACCAATGTAGATTTTATGGTTTTGATATTATACTATAGTTGTTCAGGAGGTTACCATTGGAAAAATCTGGGTGAAGGATAAATGGGAACCCCTGGACATTTTCTGCAACATCTTTTGAATCTGTAATTATTTCAAAAATTAAAAATTAAAAAGTGCAATGCTTCCTTGACTCTCAGCACCAAGTAACGGTCACTGAAAATGAGGATACAAAGTGGAAACATCCTCAGACATTATAGAAAAGATTTAAAAAACTCCATTTTAATCTCAACTATCACCACCATTGGGAAGTTATCTAAAGGAAAATATTGTCAACAAAAATTGTGGTAAATTAAAATCAATAGTAAAGTAGTAAGATTAGTGAACCACAGGAACATAATTGTCAGGAATAGTTTTAATTATAGTCAGGGCTGCAGAGCTAAGTTTCCTAATATCAGTTCAGAAGAAGAATATTCATTCAATAAGATTTTGGGTGTTAAAAAACAAAAACTGACAAGCCCATGAGACCCTCACTCTACAGTGTTTATGTGCTCCCTTCCTACTGGTTGGGCCACCCAAGCAGATTGCACTCCCAGATGACCCCTCAAGTCACCCCCCTGGGACTACAACAAAGTTTGTTGTAGTCATTAATAAGGCTTTTTTTTACAAAAGTAGTATGAGGAATGATGTAATCAACATGGCAACATAAACATACCCTGAAAAACTTCTCCAGACAATCAGCAAATAAAAGGACAAATCCCACCTGCTTAGAACACTCTAAGATGGTGGAGACTGGAAAAAGACTCCAAAAATGCATAATTTAAGAAAAAGAAAAATATCTGATAGGAAATATCTGCTCTGGATGTGCTGGTCCACTCCCTCTCCCTCATTCAGTCCTGCACAGCTTGGGAGTTGCTCACAGACAGAAGCCCAGATCCCTTTCAACTACCACTATGGTCACAGACTATAGAGCCCATAGCAATGAGTTAGAATTCCATGCATATCCAGGCATAGGCACCCAGGGCAGGAGAGAAGCAGCAGAAGAGTGCTCCATAAAAAAGGATACCCAGGAAGAGAAGGAAAAAAAAAGATAGAGATAGTGATAAAACTGAGGCAAGCACTGTAGTCACTCAACCCAGTTTCTGATAACTGATATCTTCAGTAAACTAGAAGATAGAACAATTGAAATCATATAATCAGAAGAACATATAGGGAAAAGAATAGAAAAAGATATGGGCAGTGTCTCAGGGGTCTGAGTGAGAGGCATACAGTGCATGAATATACATCTCATGGCTTTACCAGAAGGAAAAGAGAAGGGAAAAGGGGCAGAAAGAATATTTGAGGAAATAATGGCTGAAAACTTCCCAACTCTTAGGAAAAACATAAATATGCATGGCCAGAAAAGCACAGCACATTCCAAACAGAAAAAGTCTTAATTGACCTGCTCTGAGATGCATACTAACCAGAACATCAAATGCCAAAGATAAAGAAAGAATTCTGAAAGCAGCAAGAGGAAAGTGATTTGTCACATAAAAGGGATCCTCAATTAGAGTAAGTGCCAATTTCTCATCAGAAACCAAGGAGGCATGAAGGAAGTGTTATGATATATTTAAGGTACTCAAAGAAAACTGCCAGCCCCAAATTCTCTATCTGGCAAAACTGTTCTTCAAAAATGTGGGGCAGTTTAAAATATTTACAGATAAACAGAAATGAACATAGATTGTCAGTCTTACCTGCTCTACAAGAATTACTAAATGGAGTTCTGTTGGTTGAAAAAAAAAGACAGGAGAGAGTGACTTAGAGTAGTGTGAAGAAATGAAGATCATTAGTAAGAGTGGCTAAAAGGGTAAATGCAAAACCCAGTAGTACTGTATCCTCAATATACAACTCTGCTCTTTAATTTCTGTAAGAGTCAGAATACAATTGAACAAGAAAAAGGCATAGTCCCTGATTTGGATGTGCAAAATAAAAAGTGGTGAAGTGGGGCAAAAGCAAGATAAAGAGCATAAACAGGTGGAAATGGAAGGAGAGAACATGTTAGCTAGTAAAGTTCAGTTGGTATCTTTTCAAATAAATATGTTATAGATGTAGGCTGTGTAACATAAACCCAAGAGTAACCATGAAGAAAATATTTAAATATATTCAGAAATGGAAATGAGAAAGGGATCAGTCAGATATATCACAAAATATCAACTATACAGAAGAGAAGGTTGCAATAAAGGAAAAGAAAGACAAAAACAAGAGATCACATATAAAAGCAAAAGGACAAAATTTCTAAAGTAAGTATTGCCTTTACAGTAATAACACTGAATGTTAATGGATGAAACTCCCCAATCAAAAGGCAAAGAATGGAAGAATGGATAAAACACATGACACAACTACATGTTCTTTACAAGAGAGTCACCATAGTCCCAAACATACAAACTTGTTAAAAGTGAATGGTTAAAACTATTCCATGGAAATAGTTACTGAGAAAGTGCTGGGGTAGTTACACTAATATCAGACAAAATAGACTTTAAGTCAAAAGCTGTTATAAGAGACAAAGAAGGACACTATATACTAATACAAGGGTCACTCCAACAAGAAGAAATAACAATCATAAATAATTAGTCACCTAATCACAGCCCCAAAATACATGAGGCAAACACTGGGAAAACTGAAGAGAAAAAAATTGGACACGTCCACAGTAATAATTGGAGCTTTCAATTCACCTGTCTCATCAATAGATAAGACATCTAGAAAGGAGACCGATAAGGAAACAGAGAACTTTAATAATATAATAAAGGAACTAGACCTAACTGACATATATAAAATACTGCACCCAGAAACAGCAACATATAGATTCTTCTCAAGTACACATGGATCATTCTCCTAGATAGACCAATTTTGGGCCACAAAGCAGCTCTCAATAAATTTAGAAAGATTGAAATCATACAAAGCATCTTCCCTGACCGTAATGGAATGAAGCTAGAACTCAATAACAAGCAGAGAACTGGAAAATCCACAAATACATGGAAGTTAAATAACACTCTATTAAACAACCAGTTTGTCAAAAAAGAAATTGCAAAGGAAATCTGTATATATCTTGGGACAAATGAAAACAAGAATACAACATATGGAATCTTATGAAATTCAGCAAAACCAGTGCTGAGAGGGAAATTTACAACCTTAATTGCTATAAATTTAAAATATAAATTGCTGCCGCAACACCTGAAGGAACTAGTAAAAGAATAGCAAACTAATCTTAAAGCAAGCAGAATAAAAGAAATAAAAATTAAAGCAGAAATAAATTGTATTGAGAATAAAAATTAAAAAAAAAAACAGTAGAGTTAACAAGCCAAAAAGTTGGTTCTTTGAAAAGATCAATAAAATTGACATGCCTTTAGCTAGACTGAAAAAAAAAAGAATATGCAAATAAATAAAATCAGGAATGGGTAGGCATTAATACTGACCCCACAGAAATAAAATGGATCATAAGAGGAACAACTGTATGCCAACAAATTAGATAACCTGGTTGGAATCAACAAATTCATGAAACAAATGCTCAAACTGCATTGAATCCAACAACATATTATAAGAATTACACACCATGATCCAATGTGTTTTGTTCCAGCTATGCAAAGGTGGTGCAACATAAGAAAATCAATTAATACAATACACATATTAACAAAATGAAGGGATAAAATGACATGATCATTTCCATTGATGCAGATAAGGATTTGACAAAATCTAGATTCCTTTCTTGATAAAAAGTAAGTAAAATAAGAATGGGGAGAAACTTCATATATGATAAAGAGCATATATGAAAAGCCCATAGCTGACATCATACTCAATTTATTAAAATCTGGAATAAGATAAGGATTCCCACTGTCACCACTGGTATTCAATATTGTAATGGAAGGTCTATCCAGAGTAATTAGGCAAGAAAAAGAAATATAAGCCATGCAGATTTGAGAAGAAGATATAAAACGTTCACTATTTGCAAGTGACATGATGCTACATTTAGAAGGTCCAGAAAAATCTACAATGGAGCTACTAGAGGTGATAAACAAATTCAGCAAAGTGGTGGGGAACAAGCTCAAGATGCAAACATTTTTAGTGTTTCTAACACTAATAATGAGCAACCTGAGGAAGAAATCAAGAAGAAAAATTCATTTACAATAGCAACTAAAAAAAAGACAAATATCTAGGAATAAATTTTTTAAATATTTTTTGTCTTTATTTATTTTTAATGTTACATTAAAAAAATATGAGGTCCCCATATACCCCCCATCCCCCTCACCTCATTCCTCCCCCCCATAACAACAACCTCCTCCATCATCATGAGATATTAATTGCATTTGGTGAATACATCTCTGAGCACTGCTGCACCTCATGGTCAATGGTCCACATCATAGCCCACACTCTCCCACACAGTCCACCCAGTGGGCCATGGGAGGACATACAATGTCCGGTAACTGTCCCTGCAGCACCACCCAGGACAACTCCAAGTCCCAAAAATGCCCCCACATCACATCTCTTCCTCCCACTCCCTACCCCCAGCAGCCACCATGGCCACTTTCTCCATACCAATGCCACATTTTCTTCGATTATTAATCACAATAGTTCATGAATAGAGTATCAGTAAGTCCACTCTAATCCATACTCTATTCCTCCATCCTGTGGAACCTGGAATGGTTGTGTCCACTCCCCATCTATATCAAGAGGGGGCTTAGATTCCACATGGATCTAGGAATAAATTTAACCAAGGATGTTAAAGACTTATACCTAGAAATTTATAAAACATTGCTTAAAGAAATAAAAAAGGGAGGAATAAAGGTCGGGTATATGGGAATCCTCTTATATTTTTGTTGTACCATTTATGTAATCTAAAGTTTCTCTAAAAATAAATTAAAAATAAATAAATAAATAAATACCTAAATAAATGGAAGGACATTCTGTGTTAATGAATTGGAAGACTAAATATCATTAAGATATCAATTCTATCCAAAATTATTTACAGATTCAATGAATTTCAACAGCCTACTTTGCAGAATTGAAAAAGCCAATTACAAATTTATTGGAGAGATAACGGTTGCAAATAGCCAAAAATATCTTCAAAAAAAGAACAAATTTAAAGGATTCATATTTCCTGACTTTAAAGCATTTTACAAAGCTACATTGTTCAAAACAGCAGGGTATTGGCACAAGAACAGGCATATTGACCAATAAAATTGAATTGAGAGTTCAGAAACAGACACCCATATCTCACACAACTGATTTTGTACAAGGCTGTCAAGTGCACTAAACTGGGAATGAATAGTCTCTTCAACAAAGGGTGTGGAAAGTACTGAATATCTGTATGCAAAAGAATGAAAGAGGACCCCTTTCTCACACCATATGAAAACATTAACTCTAAAAGGATCAAAGACCTAACTATTAGAACCAGGACCATAAAACTCCTAGAATAAAATGTAGGGAAGTGTATCTGGGAGCTGGTGATGGGGAAGGTTTCTTCGATTTTACACAAAGAGCACAAGCAACATAAGAAAACAACAGATAAATGAGAACTCTTCAAAATTAAAAACTTTTGTGCATCAGAAGTCTTTGTCATGAAAGTAAAAAGAAAATTTACTCAATGGGAGAAAATATTTGGAAGCCACATATCTGATAAGTATTTAATATACAGAATATATAAAGAAATCTTATAACTAATTAATAAAAATACAACTTAATTTTTTAAATGGGCAAAAGACTTGAATAGACATTTCTCCAGAGAAGATATACAAATGGCTAAAAAGCACATGAAAAGATGTTCAACATCTCTAGCTATTAGAAAAATGCAAATCAAAACCACATGAGGTATCATTTCACACTCACTAGAATGACTACTATTAAAAAAATAGAAAACTACAAGGGTTGGAGAGGATGTGGAAAAATAGGAACACTCATTCACTGCTGGTGGTAACATAAAATGGTACAGCTACTGTGGAAGACTGCCATTGTCTCAAGAAGATAAGTATAGAATTACTATATGACCTGGCAACCTTGTTACTAGATATGTACCTAGAAGAAGTGAAAGTAGGGACTTGAATAGATATTTACATGCCGATGTTCACAGCAACATTTATTCACAATTGCCAAAAGATGGAAGCAACCCAAGTGTCCATCAACTGATGAATGGATAAACAAAATGTGGGATATACATATGATGGAACATTATTCAGCTGTAAGAAAGAGTGAAGTCCTGATGCATACTACAATATGAATGAACCTATACTGAGTGAAATAAGCCAGACACAAAAAGGACAAATATTATATGACCTCACTGATAGAATTTATTATATTAAGCAAACTCACAGAGTTAGAATTTAGAATATAGGTTACCAGGAGATAGATTAGGGTTAGAGAAACACCACTTCACTTTCCCATTGGCAATGAATACGTGTTCCTATTTCTCCACAGAATTTCAATTTAGTCTGATCATAAAATTTAATTTTTACAGAATTTCTATTTAGTCTGATTGTAAAGGTTTGGAAATGGATGATGGTAATGGTAACGCATTATTGTGAGTGCAATTAGCTACACTGAGCTATATAGGTGGTATATATTACTAAAATAAAAATTAAAAGGTAAAACATAGGCCTGTATAGCACAGTGAACCCTATTGTACACAATGGACTATAGTTAATAGTACTAGTATAAAAGAGATCTTTCATAAATTATAACAAGTGTACACCAACACTAATACAAGGTATGTGGAAAAATACACCTAATGCAAACTATGGATAATAGTTAATACCACTATTTTAATGATTTTTCATCAATTGTAACAAAGGTAACTGGTGTTTAAAAAATTGTACAATTACGATGAAGGGCCATCATCATTTGTAACCAATCTTCCACACCAGTGCAGTGTTGTTGGTAGGTTGTTGTATGGGAACCCTGTGTTATATGCATGATTGGTCTGTTAACCCACAGCCTCTCTAATAAAAAATCTAAAAATGATCACAAAAATAAGGTCTGGGAGGTAAAAGCTATGGATTTTAAAACAAATTAGGAGAATGGTGTATTACATATCCCCTTTTTAGAGAGTCACACAGCACTCTCATAACAAATGTTCTTAGAAATCCTTAGGTAAAACTTTATTTACCCAGCATTTGCCAAACTCACTTGGCCACTGCACATCAAGGTATATTTTAGATCTTATATTGGAAAATAAGGTAGAATTTTTATAAGAAGGGGGGTGGTACAATTAACTACAACATTAACAAAACTGTGTTCCTATAAAACCTCTGAAATCATAACATACCAGGGGTCTTCTAAACATTTTATAGTTGTTGCAGCTCTTGTTCTAATAGCTGATATCAGGCTATCTGGTCAGAAAGAGCATGAGGAATGAAAAGGAAAGTATTTGAGGCCACTGTAGCTTGTGTTTAAAGTGCAGGGATTTTGCTTTTAATTTTAAGCATAACAACTCATCTCCTGATTTTCATTTGTTCTCTAAAGTGCACCAGAAAGAGGAATCCCCTTTAAATGAAAAGTAATGCTGATCTTGCTAAACATCTCCCAGTATAATCTTTTAGTAAGTAAATCATTACCTTGTGGGTTTATTTAATGTATTTCCTCAGAACTTGATCACTTTTAGATGAATTTATAAATTCATTTTTGAATGTGTAAAGAGGAGGAAGATCAGTATCTGGAGAAATTATAACCTTCCTTTCCCCTAATGTGACCACCACTAAAAATTACACTTTTATCGAAGTACCTAATATTGAGTGGTCTTTTCTTTGACACTTAGCTAAAGTATTTAATAGATGATGCTGAAATGAATGCATCATATACTTTACTAGTAATTATCTCCATTTAAATATTTTAATTTGTATCTGCCTAAACCCAGATCTGCATACATAGTAATAGTAACAGAATTAATATTTTAGTTGTTTAAAAAGTATCAGTTTCCAAGAAGTGTTTTGAAATGAGTTAAATGTTGAATGCCAGGTGGTAAAAGAAACTATTTTAATAGAAGACAGTGTAGAGAGCCTGAGCATTTTGTCAATGTTCCAATAGGCTTGTGTGAACTGCTAAGATCAATTTTTTAAGTTTCAAACTTTTTATAATATAAAAAGCTGTTCTTTGGCTCTACAAAAATTTCTTTGGCCTTAAGAGCAGCTGAGAGAATTTCTTCTTTTCTGTGAAAGACTTGGCCTTGACCTCAACAGTTTTACTCCCATGTATAGTTTAGAAAACACTACATTGCCTTCATGAAGTAGAAAAAGAAAATGAGAAAGAAAAAGCCTAAGTGTAGGTTTCTGTATGAAAATTTATAGCCAATAACCCCACAGCACCTCATCTCTACCAGCCCTGGTCACTGTGGAAATTGTAAGCACTATCACTTATCTGTTCAATCTAGTGTTCTTGTCTCCAAACTCGGCTGTGCTTTCTCTCTGCTAATATAATTTCCCATGGCTTCCTTCTCTCTAGCCCTTTATCTGTTGTCCTCTGAGATCCCAGGTACATAGGGGAAAAAAACACAAAAATCAAAATATAAAACCTCTTCCTCCTTGTACATAGAACTTTCTTTCTCCCTCCTGCCATAACCAAACCCTAGCTTTCCATTGAGGAGATAGTGTAGTGTCTTGAGAATTTCTCTGGAGGAGCTGCTCATTCCTTCAGATATCATCCTTCAAGGTAAGGAAATGGAGACCACCACCCCACTGACCACCAGTCCTTGGGTTAACATCCCATCTCTTTGGAGACTCAAGTCACAATCATACCACCCTCTGTATCCTCCCATCCCAGGTGTCTTCTACTGACTTCCTGGTCAGTCCCCAAACATCCCCTGAAGCTGTATCCTCAAGGAAAGCCAGGCTGGAAAAGTACAGAAGATCTGATAGCAGTAATTTTGGTGATACTTTAACATCTCTGTGCATTTATCTCTGATTTTTGTCTCTCTGGTTCTTGATGGCTAGTCCTTTTGTCTAATTTGTTCTTATTTCACCAATAACTGGCACAGGATCTGGCACTTAGAAGGCATTCAATAAGGGGTTGTTGGAAGGATTAATGGATGGCAGAATGATATCACTGGTAATTCACATGTTAGAATAGCTAACTTTTGGTGGAGTTCTTACTACATGGTAGGCTTTGTCCTAAGTGATTTACATGCATTAGCATCTTTAAATCTCTAAACCTAAAAACGTAAATCGGTGTTCTAAACAACTTCATTCAGGTCACACAGCTCATATGTAATGGAACTGGGATTTGAACCTAGACTGTTTGCCCCCAGAGTCCATAATCTTAAGCATTACCCTACAATATTTGATGTGACCAGTATGATAAATGAAGACAAATTGTATGCCTAAAGACTCTTCTTTAGCATTGAGGATGGACTTATGGTGATTGGAGCAGATTTCCTACAAAAGCTCCCACAGCCTCCTTCAGAGTGTGGAGGCTGCGCTGGTGATGACCAGATACCCTGGTCTGGTGGAAAGGACCCAGTGACTTCAGGGTCAGAAGACAACAGTAGACAGAGTAGCCCTCATGAAATAATTTAAGACTTTTTCTATTCATCACAACCTGTGACAGAAAAAGGAGTGAAAGAGGAAGGAGAAAGGAGCCTAAAACACACAGAAATAATAAGGACAAACCACCAAACGCAAATCATACAACTCATGCGTCTGTGTGGAGAAAAGGCAGAGGACAAAGTTCAAATAGCTGAAGGGTTCAGTAATCAGGGAGGAAGAGATTGAAGAAGCAGAGATCAAAGTGAGAGAGAGAGAGAGAGCCTGAACCAAAGAGGGAGGAACAAGAGAAAGCAGGGGCTCAGGTGAATGGGAATGCTGTGAGGACAAATGTTTGTGAATGGCAGTGAATAGCCTGAAGTAGGAACACCTTATACAATGATGTTTCAGGTCTAAACTTAATACACAGGCAAAAATCACCTGGGGGTGAATTTTATCTTTGAAAATCCCTAAAAATTCTCCAAGAATACATATAGAGGGTTAAGTGCATTCAACCCCATAGAATCATGTTACATAGAATATAAAGAGTAATGTATAAGATATAATAAAAGATACACATGGAAATATCATTTATAATATTTTAGTATTATGAGACAAAGAGATGTGTGTGTATGGTTTAATGTATGTTAAATGCCTGCATGATGAGACTCCACTGTATTTATTTACAGCATGTCTTCTGAAAACTCAAAATACTTACATTTAAAGTAAATTGAAAATATCAGTGCCTGTCCCCAAAATATATCACTTATGAGTGAAGACAGCCTACACAATATTTGCTTAAAATGTGCTATACTCTTGACTCACAGGGGAGTAGGTGTTTTGCCACCTGTTAGGGAATTAATATGGTATTTAGGCCTCTGACATGGAGAAGGTAGTGCATCAGTGCAAATGAAGGCTAACGTTCATGATGAACCCTTGATGCCCAAGAGTTTGTGTCCAGAATTGTTAAGTCCCACCGTTTATAAGCTTTGACATTAACATTGTTCAGCATTGAAAATGTGTGCTCAGTTTTTTAAATATTACTGCTAAAGTATTATCTGATTTTTTTTCAAACCGCTCTCAATATCAGCTTGTTTATTGAAAATTCCTGGAAGCTATATAATGCCATCTGTTTCCTTATCAAATTTCACCCCCACAATGACAGCAAATATTCTTGCTTTTTTTATTTGTAAAGTTGCTTAGAAACAATGTGATTGTATTCAGAGGTCAGCTGTGATTGAGTCCCTGATGATGGGACTGATGCAATTATAAAAACAAACTTCCCCAAATTCTGAAAACAGCCTGGAAATCAACTTCCAATCTAGAAACGCATCCCAGAGCAAATTCTCCAAGGCAGCATCTCATAATCATACAGGTGCATTTAGAATGACATCTTCTTTGGAATCTATCATCAACAGCCTTGTGACTTGATGGGACATTTTCATGTCAGATGGGAAATTTTATCACTGGCCCCCTCTTTGTAGATGATCTTCAGATGGGGCTAGCAGCATTGAATGTACTTTCCAGCCTCAGAAGATTGAACTGGCTAAGAAGAGATCCCCAAAATGGATTTCTTAAGCTGAAAATGGTCAGAACACCCTTCTGCTAACCCACCAGGAAAGAGTCAATATTCCAATTCCATTAACTTCAGTGGAAATGGAGAGAGATATGAACAAATAGTGCAGAGTGACATACCTATATTCTAAAGGAAAGAGGCTTTTCGGGGAAATAGAAAAACAAGGAAAAAAACATTGTGACTGTTGGGATCATGTTTATGCAGAGAAAAATACTGGTTTGAAAAAATCTCAATGTAGTGGCTTTTCTTTTAACCAAAGATTTTATTAAATCAAGCTATTTCAGTTTAAATAGTCAAGAAAATATCTTGCAGCCTGAAAAATAGAAAATACTCAATTTCACACATAGTTCTAAAAAGGATCTGCTGAACCTAGGTTGACATAAACATTCAACCAAATATCTGGCACAGAACTTAAGTATCAGCAATTAGCATGATACTTAATTTATTTTGAACCATTAGACACGTTAGATTTCACTCTAAAATACTGATTCAGATACACACATCTTGCTGACAAATTATGTCCTTTAAAACATCAGCTCTTTATACTTCAGTCCTACCTTCCCCACACCTTAAGCCTTTGGCAGCATCTGGCTTTACATTAGAGTTTATTTACTGTTTGAAAGCCATTTTGGGCACCTAATATGCCAGGCCTATACTCAGTACTTCTTAGAGGCTAAATCTTCCTAATGTCGCCATAGTACAATTCGTATATCCTTTCCAGTTACAAATGAGTAAACTGATATTCCAAAGATGAATAGTATTCTTCCGGTCAATTCGATTACAAAACAGATGGTCTTTCCACCACATTACAGAGCAATTCATTCTTTAACATGGTTAGTAACAAACAAAATGTAACTCTGTACCCTTTGCCTTTTAAACGTGAGGCTGAGGAGATTCCCTTTGAGTAGTAAGCAGAATGAGCTGATGGAAGTGGAATGCAGCATAAGATTCAACTAGCAAATCCTGGAAGGATTCGGGGGCTGGGGCATATTACCAAGAGGGACTGAGAACAGCTCAGAGTCTGCCAGGAACATAGACATGAGGATGAACAGCAGAGATAAGCAGACAAGGAGCCTTTAAGACCAGCCTGCTCTAACTGCGTGGTTCTGCACAATACTAGTCCCCACTCTATCTTTTCTTCCCATACCTCCTACAATGAGAGGATGCAGAGATGTGGGCATCAGTCTTTATCTACCCAGCATCTGAATATACTGAATTTTGAATTTATAACCAGCATTGTTTATTTTTCACCTCCAAGTCATCTCTAAGAACAGGGTCCAGCCTATGTTAGAAATTCAAGAAAGGAAAAATACAACCTTGATGTTATGATGCTATTTGAAACACCCTTCTGACAAGGGAGCTGATCTCAACTGGCCTGCTCTGATGGGATTTTTTCTTTTTTCTTTTTCTGTTTCTTTTTCTTTTCCTAATGAAGATGGAGGGAAGAGCCTATTCTTCATGTGCAGGCATGGCAGGTTAAGGTGCCAAATTTCAGGAGCCTTTTATTTCTTACATTTTCGTTGACTTTGGCCAAAAAACAAAATGTATTTTCCTTTCCCAAAAGGTTTTCAAACAAGAGGCTTGGACAAAAGCCTCCTGTGACTTTCATTATGGCTGCCGAAACCTGGGGTTATTATCTATGGAGCATCAGGCTGCTGCTTCTTAATGGTAGTAATAGCCCT
The DNA here is from genome assembly GCF_030445035.2 of Dasypus novemcinctus. Taxonomy (NCBI): domain Eukaryota; kingdom Metazoa; phylum Chordata; class Mammalia; order Cingulata; family Dasypodidae; genus Dasypus; species Dasypus novemcinctus. Next base: position 153,378,121 of record NC_080674.1, on the reverse strand, counting down.
CTAATAGTAAAAGACCCCCCAAAAACGTGTGGATGCCTAAGACTTTCTTTTTTTTAATTTTTAAATTTTATTTATCTCTCCCCTTCCCCCCCACCCCGAGTTGTCTGTTCTCTGTGTCCATTTTGCTGCATGTTCTTCTTTGTCCGCTTCTGTTGCTGTCAGTGGCATGGGAATCTGTGTTTCTTTTTTTTTGTTGTGTCATCTTGTTGTGTCAGCTCTCTGTGTGTGTGGCACCATTCTTGGGCAGGCTGAACTTTCTTTTGCACTGGGCAGCTCTCCTTATGGTACACACTCCTTGTACGTGGGGCTTCACTACGTGGGGGACACCCCTGCGTGGCACGGCACTCCTTGCACGCATCAGCACTTTACGTGGGCCAGCTGCACACGGGTCAAGGAGGCCCAGGGTTTGAACCGCGGACCTTCCATGTGGTAGGCGGATACCCTATCCATTGGGCCAAGTCCGTGTAGGACCTTCTAACTTTGTAGTTATGGGCTATAATGTCTGAACAGAATTGAAAACAACTCCCTTATCAGAGAGAATCTAACTGTATGCATAATTGATTGAACAAATAACCTCTTCCCCTTGAATGATGCAAAAAGGTTACTCTTCTCACTGGATCATATATGTTGGTCAAAGCAAAGTCCACTTAAGATAATATAAGAAAGGTCCTCTTCCCTTAGTCTTCCCTTCAACTTTAATTTTACTCCTCTGACATTTTTCTCAGGGTCCTATTTTGTCTTGCTATTGGTTCTTGTGTCTGAGTTCTCAAAATTCAATTAATGTTGAATCTTCCAACATAGGGATGTTCTAAGTAGAGCATCCCTAAGACACACAAATGCTCTCATTGCCAGATATAATTGCCTTTCATTATTTTATAATAAATGAGTCCCTCCCTTCCAGAAGTGAAAAGGGGATGATTAAGGAGAGCTAGGGACAGAGATTGTTGTCCTAGCACATATGCTCCAACATTGGAGCTGTGTCATCAAGAGGAGCATGATATCAGGAGGCACTCTACAGACTCCAAAGAGTGTGGCTGTGGCAAAGAATTATTCTGTATTCTGTTAGTTACCCCCACATCAAATTTCACAGTTCCAAAGAGTCAGTGACCACATATAGTCATTCTCTTGTGCATTTATCTATTCATTCTTTCATTTACTCATTCCATAAATATTTGTCTAGTGCCTACAACCTGCAAGACAACATACAGTGGGGATGTTAGTGGGGAAATAATAACCAACAAGAACAAACAAGAATATTCTGCCCTTAAAAACAAAAGTAGAGAAACCAGCAAGATGGCAGCTGAGTAAGGAGCTCCTAGAGTCAGCTCCTGCTATAGGGCAGTTAGCAAACATCCAGAGCTCTCTGCAGGTAGGTGAATCATCTGTTTGGGGGCTCCAGGAGACCAGAAGAGCATCCTAAAACACCCTTGAAGGAGTGGAAGGAGGAGACTGCCCGTCTGCAGAGAAGACTCATAAGTAGAGCACTCCATGCCCCGGAGGCTGGTACCCATCCTCCACTGGAGGCACAAGTTACCTCGGGAGCTGTTTCTCAGCTGAAATTGAAAGCTGCACTTCCCCAAAACAGGGAGGAAGAGATGGCTGGGCACCAATTTCAGCTACTGATGAGTCAATTCAGCGGGCTAAAGTATAATCCTGAGAACAGCTGAAGTGTGAGCCTGTCCAAGTCAGAATGAGGCTGGGAGCGCCTGGCACGAGGGGAAGCGGTGCAGACTGAACATTCCAGTGCTGGTGGGGACTGGCTTCTTTTCATCCAGATTAGATTGTAACTCTAACCTAGACCCCAGTGCCACCTCCAGCATGGAGAAAGCTGTGGGGACCTGTGCCAGCCTCTCGGGGAAATTACCAGCCAAGCCGTGGAGGCCAGTGATTGTCCTACTCTGGCGGCATAAGCTGCCCAAGGAGCTATTCTGTGGCTGGAATCGGAAGCTCCATTTCCCAGAAACAGGGGAGGAGGAGACAGTTGGCTGCCAATTTTGGCTACTGATTTGTAGACTCAGCTGGCTAAAATATAACCCTGGGAATAGCGGGGGTGTGAATCAGCCCAATTCAAAAAGAGGTCAGTAACTGACATTTTGACTCTGCCCCAGTCTGAGGGGAAGCTGGGCTAACTGAAACTCTCAGTGTGGGCAAGAACCAGTTTCTTTCATGCAGATCAGTCTGCAGCCCTAGCCTAGGCTTCAGCCCCACCTCTGGCAGGGAGGAAGCTGAGGAGCCCTGCACCAGCCTATACTGGTAATTGTGGGTAACTTTGGGCTGAAAATCAGAAGTCTACCAGGGCAACTGCAGTCATCTTAAACCTGCACTGCATAGACTGCTGCCCACACCTGCAGCTCCATTCCCCACCCCAGGCAGGGGAGGAAGGGGCGTGAAGCTTTATCAGTCTCTCTGGGCAACTACAGTCTAGGCCTGCACTCAGATTATTTCACTCAGGGACTCTGTCCCTACCCTTAGCAAAAGAGAAAGTTGGGAGAAGCTTGATTGGTCCCTGGCACAATGAGGGCAGCTTGAGCTTCCACAACTTACAGCACCAATTACATGCTTGGCTCCTACTGCACAACCAGCAAGAGAGAAAGGATAGGAACCCTTAAACTAAAGAAAAAAACTGCACCCAGAATAAATACTCTAGTAAGCCAGATGTGAAGACACCAACAAAAAATTACAATTCACACTAAGAAACAGGAAGCTATGGCCCAGTTAAAGGAAAAAGATAAGCCTCCAGATGACATAAAGGAGTAGAGACAACTAATCATAGATGTTCAAACAAATCTCCTTAATAAATCCAATGAGATGGCTAAAGAGATTAAGGATATTAAAAAGACATTGGATGAGCACAAAGAAGAATTTGAAAGCATACATAGAAAAATAGCAGATCTTATGGGAATGAAAGGTACAATCAATGAAGTTAAAAAAGCATTGGAATCATATAATAGCAGATTTTAGGAGGCAGAAGAAAGAATTAGTGAGCTTGAAGAAATGGCCTCTGAAAGTGAACATGAAAAAAAAAAGATGAAGAAAAGAATGGAAAAAAATTGAACAAGCTCTCGGGGAACTAAATGACAGCAAAAGGAATGCAAATATATGTGTCATGGGTGTCCCAGAAGGAGAAGAGAAAGGAAAAGGGGCAGAAGGAATATTTGAAGAAATAATGGTAGAAAGTTCCCAACTCCATTGAAGGACATAGATATCCCTCTCCAAGAAGCACATTGTACTCCCATCCAAAAATATCCAAATAGAGCAACTCCAAGACACATACTCATCAGAATGTCAAAGGTCAAAGACAAAGAGAGAATTCTGAGAGCAGCAAGAGAAAAACAATACATAACATATGTGGGATATCCAATAAGATTAAGTGGTGATTTCTCACCAGAAACCATGGAGGCAAGAAGACAGTGGCCTGATAAATTTAAGATACTACAAGAGAAAAACTTCCAGCCAAAAATCTTATATCCAGCAAGACTGTCTTTCAAAATTGAGGGTGAAATTAGGATATTCACAGATAAACAGAAACTAAGAGAATTTCTAAGCAAGAGACCAGGTTTTCAGGAAATACTAAAGGGTGTGCCAGAGCCTTAAAAGACAAGACAGGAGAGCGGGGCCTGGAGGAGAGTCTAGAAATGAAGATTATATCAATAAAAGTTACCAGAAGTGTCAAAAGAGTGGTGAAAATAAAATATGCCAGATAAAACCCAAATAGTCAGGAATAAACTTAACCAATGATGTAAAGCACTTGTATTCAGAAGATTGCAAGTCAATGTTAAAACAAATCAAAAAAGCCCTAAATAACTGGAAGAACATTCCATGCTCATGGATTGGAAGAGTAAATATCATTAAGATGTCAATTCTACTCAAATTCATATACAGATTTAATGCAATCCCAATAAAAACTCTACCAGCATTAAAGAAAAAATTGAAAACATGATCATTAAATTTATTTAGAAGGGTAGAGAGTCCTGAATAGCCAGAAACATCATAAAAAGGAAAAGTGAACCCTCATCTCCAGGTTTTAAATCATAATACCTACCTATAGTGGTAAAAACAGCATGACACTGGCCTAAAGACAGACACAATAGACCAAAGGAACCAAATATATGGTTCAGAAACAGACCCTCACAGGTATGGTCAAGTGATTTTTGAGTAGCCTGTCAACTCACACAGCTCAGGCAGAAGAATCCATTCAACAAATGGTGCTGAAAATATTGGATATCCATCACTGAAAGAAGGAAAGAGGACCCCTTTCTGACACCTTATCCAAAAATTAACTCCAAATGGATCAAACGGAAGCAGATTTGGCTCACCTGAAAGAGTGTCTGCCTACCACATAGGAGGTCCGGGTTCAAACCCAGGGCTTCCTGACCCATGTGGAGCTGGCCCATGCATAGTGCTGATGTATGCAAAGAGTGCCGTGCCATGCAGGGGTGTCCCCTGTGTAGGGAAGCTCCGTGTACAAGGAGTGCACCCTGTAAGGAGAGCCACCCCATGTGAAAAAAGTGCAGCCTGCCCAGAAGCGGTGCTGTACATATGGAGAGCTGAAGCAGCAAGATGACACAACAAAAAAGAGATGCAGTTTCCCAGTGCCACTGACAAGAATACAAGTGGACACAGAAGAATACACAGCGAATGGACACAGAGAGAAGACAACTAGTGGGGGTGGGGGGAAGGGGAGAGAAATAAGTAAATCTTAAAAAATGGATCAAAAAACTAAAAATAAAAGCAAGAACCATAAAACTTCTAGAAGAAATTATTGGAAAATATCTTCAAGACCTGGTGGTAGGTGGTGGATTCTTAAAGGAGATAAGAGGAAGACTGAGATGGACTACTGATATTTAATGTATGTAGAAGTTTTAATTAGCTTTATTGTTAAAATGTGGAAATGTATAGAGTCAATGGTAACATACAGTGAGTAACAGCTAGGTTATAAATGGGGATGTGACTAAAAATGTTGGTCTAGTTATATAAATGCCAATTGACAGAATGCTAGAGAATAATCTAGGAACTGGATAGCACAGTAAACCAAGAGATGGGTGAGAATTGTGGTGGATGGTACAGAGGCAAGATGGTTCTTTGTTAGCTAGAGTAAATGTATATCACTACTGCAGAATGTTGGGAATGTGGAGAAATATGGGGAAAATACAGCTGGAGTGACCTATGGACTGTGGTGAGTAGTAATAATAAAATATTCTTGCATCTATGCTAAAGATGTACTGTGTTGATACTGAGACAGTATAGAAAATGTGAGCCAAATATGTACTATGCACAGGGTAACAATCAGATGATATTATTTTATCTGTAGCAAATGACGCACACATTGTGGTGTGTTGATGGAGGGGTGTTGTTTGGGAATTCTGTACATGTGCACTATTGTTTTATAAGTTTACAACTTCTGTTATAAAAAATATATTTAAAAAATAATGATAGGGTAGTTTGGGGGGAAAATACACCAAATATAAGATAAGGACTATGATTAGTAGTAAGATTTTGACAATGTTCTTTCATAATTTGTAACAAACGTCTCATGACAATGCAAGGTGTTGGTGGAGGGTTGATATATGGGACCCATGTATGATGTTCTACATGTTTGATTTGTAAGTTCACAACTTTTACTATACACTTGATTATGTATGTCCATATATAAATGATATAAAGATAATAATAGTATTGGTTGGGGGAAAAACACTTTGTTTAGTAGTAATATTTTGACAATGCTCTTTAATCATTAGTTATAAAGGTTCAACAACTATGCAAGTTATTGGTGTTAGGGTGAGTATAATAGTCCTGTATGATGTTGTATATATATTTTTTGTAAATTCACAACTATTGTTATACACTTATTGTTTATGTGTGTTTATGTATGAGTGATATACTTCAATAAATTTTTTAAAATTAAAAAAAAGAATATTCTGCCTTTGAAAAGCAAAATATCTAGCAGAGGTTACAGGTAACTAAACAAGAAACTAAAATATTGGTGGTTGAATGATAATAAAGGAAGTGGATGCTATCTAAGCACCAAAGAAGAGCATCTAACCACATACCCAAAATGTCATATTTAAACAGCACCTGTTATTTAAACTGTTGTTCTGGGCCATGGAAGCTAATCTCTTCTGTTACCATGGGGAAGTTTGGAAGTACAAACTAGCATCTGAAGTTAGTCATGGAATTTCTACTTCTTGCAGAATGAAGACTAAGTACAATAATCAACCTTTGTACTGAAGAAAAGGCAAAAAAGCATTGGATAAAATAAATTATAGAAAAATAAATTTAAAATGTATTAATCATTCAGAAAGTAAATAAGGAGTTCTAAAGGAGTATAATCATGAAACAGAAAACTGAAGTTGGTGATTACTTTAGGGGCATTTAAATAACACAAAAACATGGAGCTTTAATTTTCAAGGACAAATCAGGTTCAAGGGGTAGGATACCAAGGACAGTATACACCAGGGTGGGGAGTCTAATTGGAAGCCCCACACGTAGAGCTATGATCTCCAAGGGCACACCATCAGGGTAATAGAAATATTTGTCTTCTAAATAAACACAAGGGAAGTATGTTGCCTTGAACCTTCAAACTGAGAGGAGGGGATATTAAGCTTCTTCTGTGAATTTGAAATAATTAAATGGCTCTTTGGCAGGTTTGCATCTTGAAGTCATACAATCTGGGTGATCTGAAAAAGCTCAAACTGATAGTTCAGTTTAAAGTGGCTTATAATTCTTCAATAATCCTAGGATTCTTGCAAAAATTAATGCAATTATTTCTTTATAGGAACCCTTCTTCAATACTCCTACAAATGAAATTTCATGAAATATAAATTTATAATTACAAATAAGAAAACACACAGAAAATAAGGTATCTTTGTAAGGTACAGTTAATTCAGACCCAGAAAGATTTTAGATTTTGGAAGTATCTGACTCAATTTTTAAAAATGTGTTAAGATGCTAAAGGAAATAACATCAAATAAAAAACTTGAGTAAGGAAAAAAGAATATAAAAAAGACCATGCAAGAAATAAATAAAAATCTAGGAATGAGAAATGAACATATAATAATTAAAATTAAAACTTCAGTGAATGGGTTTATTAGCTAACTTTCCTCTGAAGAAGACAGACTTCTTAACCTGGAAGAAAGATATTAAGAACTGATCTATACACCAATGTTCATAGCAGCATTGTTCACTATCGCCAACAGTTGGAATCAATCCAAATGCCCATCAACAGACGAGTGGATCAATAAAATGTGGTATATACACACAATGGAATACTACTCGGCTGTAAGAACAAATACACTACAAACACACGTGATAACATGGATGAATCTTGAGAACCTTATGTTGAGTGAAGCAACCCAGGCATTGAAGGACAAATACTACATGACCTCAATGATATGAAATAAGCAAGCCGCCTCAGAGAGCTAGAGACTGGAAAAGAGGCTTACAGGAAATTGGGGGGTGGAGGAAGGACGTGAGCCGACATCTGCAGGGGTGGAATCTATGATGAGCTGGCGGTATGAGCACAAAGAAGGGACAAAATGGGGGTAAGGGGTTGCCTTCGGGTGGGGCTTTGCGGGTTTGAGGGGAGCTGGGGATGGGCGAAGGGGTAATATTGCCCAAAAAATTGGGGGGAGGGAGGGGCAACATACGAACATAGGAGAGTGTCAGGTGTTCCTTGAGAATAAAATGTTGAGAAAATCGTATCAAAATATAATTAGGAGGGTTACCTGTTTAGGATGCTCAGGGGGGATTGTCTGATGTGAGATGGACTCCGGGGGAATGACTGAAAGCTCATTTTGCCAGGGTGGGTTGTACCATTGGGTAGAGACCCAAGAAGTGAGAGTTGGGGTGGACCCACATCCTGGGGAGGACGAATGCCATCAAATAGAGAGAACTGTATCTCTCGAGAGAAAGGGTGTCTCCCAGGGCATTAGGGCAGTTGAGAAAGTCAGGCCATGAACACTGCTGCAAGTATCTCTGGACGTGGTTTCTTGGGAAATGGAGATTGGCTGTCGCTGTGGGCCCCAAGGGGAGGGGAAAATGGATGTGGAATGGATGGAACCAAGGTAAATGTGGGGGCAAGAGAGGAGTTTCATGAGAGTACACAAGGATGGATATAAAACATGTAATATTACACCAAAAACATATAGGGGACGACAGACTAATAATGTAAACCGTAATGTAAAACATAAGATAACTTAAAAATTTAGAAAACTGTACATCCTAAAGTATGGACCACATTGTAAGCACAGATGTCACCTTGTTTGAAAGCTGTTGTTTTGGAATCTGTACACCAGTTTCAGGAAATATGATATGAATAAGTTAAAAGATTATCACTGTGGAAGGGAAAAGGTTTTATGGTGGATCTATGGGAGTACTGTATATTGTATATATGAATTACTCTGATCTAAGACTCTTGTGAAGAGAAGCTCAATAATTAGAAAAAAAGGAAAAGAAAAAGATAGGATGTAGAAATTTTTCCAAATCAATATGTACTCTAGATCTAACCTTTAAACTCATCGCTATATTCCATTTTACTAGTAAGGGAAACTGACATTATGTTGGGATTCACTTTACAGGAAATTTTGGATCACAGAGTGGTTCAACAATGGTGGCAGAGGAATACTGATATGGGATGTTATCAACAGGCTATATATGGTTGACAGGGACTTATACAGGGCATATGTTCAGGGTACATGGTAATGTTTAGATATACTCATAGTGGAATCAATTAAAAAGAACAGCTGGGAGGGTACTGGGTTCCTGGCCAGGGGTGCTCTGTCATGGTCCCTGGGGGAGCAGCGGCAGTGCCCCAGGGGCAACAGTAAGAACCAGGAAGGAATGAGGGTCCAACAGTGGGCTCCTGATACTAATGGCTATGCTTGTGAGCCTATGCACCTGCAATAAGAACAAGGCCTAAAGTAGCATTGTGCCTGGGAGCTTCCTCCTGACAGCCTTCATGTTACTCAAATGTGGCCACTCTCGAAGCCAAACTCAGCATGTAGATGCAGTGCATTCCTCCCAGCGTGGGACATGACACCCAGCGATGAGCCTCCCTGGCACTGAGGGATCACTACCAAATACCAGCTGAAGATGCAACTAGACAATGACCTTGAATTAAAAGTTCAATGCGGATCAGCAGAATATCCCTGTCTACATATAATAACATGACTTCAAAATGCTATTTGACCTAATGTAAGGAGGAAATGGAAAGGAGAAATGAGTTTATATGGCTACGAGTCTCCTAAAAAGAGTCTGGAGGTTGTCAGAAGGAATGCCCTTATGCACAACTGAGCAGAGTCTAAGAGACAGATAAAGTAGATACAACCCCAGGTATTGGTTCTATTGAGGGATAAAGAGACCCACGGGTTCTATGGTCATGGCAGATGGGGTTCACTGCCACGTCAGATGGCCCTTCTTTGGAGCTGGTGTTTCTGCATGATGGAACTGGACTCAAATGGGATCTCTTTTCACAAGACTTTCATGCTACTTTACTGGAATTGTAGTTGGTGCTGGGGTTTAAGATATATTTAGGGGATTTGAATCTCTGGACTGACAATATGATAGCCAGGCCCTGAGCCTCAACAGACTTCAGCTCCTACACTCTGATTTATTGGACTTACCCCACTCAGCTAACATGGAGTTGAAGAAGGTCAACCACCACACCATGGAGCCTAGAGTGCCTACAACTGAAAGCAGGAGGAGTGCATCCAGTATCCATGTGGAATCTAACCCCCCACTTGACATAGATGTGCAATGGACACAACCAATCCAATGTCCACAGAGAAAATGTGGCATTGGTGTGGGAAGGGTGGCCATGGTGGCTGCTGGGTACAGGAAATGGGAGGAAGAGATGAGATGGGGAGGCGTTTTCGGGACGTGGAGTTGTCCTGGGTGGTGCTTCACGGACAACTATAGGACATTGTAGATCCCCCCAGGGCCCACTGGATGGAACGTGGGAGAGTGTGGGCTATGATGTGGACCATTGACTATGGGGTGCAGCGATGCTCAGAGATAGAGATGTACTTACCAGGTGCAATGGATGTGTCATGATGATGGGAGAGAGTGTTGCTGTGAGGGGAGTAGGGGGTGGGGGCGGTGGGGTTGAATGGGACCTCATATTTTTTTAATGTAATATTAAAAAAAAAAAAACTGATCTAGGTGGCGGACTTGGCCCAGTGGTTAGGGTGTCTGTCTACCACATGGGAGGTCCGCGGTTCAAACCCCGGGCCTCCTTGACCTGTGTGCAGCTGGCCCATGCGCAGTGTTGATGCACACAAGGAGTGCCCTGCCACGCAGGGGTACCGCCGTGTAGGGGAGCCCTATGCACAAGGAGTGCACCCCGTAAGGAGAGCCACTCAGCATGAAAGAAATTTCAGCCTCCCCAGGAATGGTGCCACACGCACAGAGATCTGACGCAGCAAGATGACGCAACAAAAAGAAACACAGATTCCTGTGCCGCTGACAACAACAGAAGCGGACAAAGAAGATGTAGCAAATAGACACAGAGAACAGACAAGTGGGGTGGGGGAAGGGAAAAGGGAAGGGGAGGGAAAGAAATAAATAAAATAATAATTAAAAAAAGAAAAAAAGAACTGATCTAGAATTCAGCACATAAAGACATAGATGAAAAGAAGTAAAGAAGCACAGAGATACGTGGGGAAGATACAAAGTACATTTAGTTGGAATTTCAGCAAAGGAGAAAGAGTGGGGTGGCACCAGTTTTGAAGACAAAGGTTATGGCATCCCAAAAATTGAGTGTGTCAGATTTTAATTATCTTTTCCTCTATTGAATGTATCAGATTGTAATTATCCATTCCTCCATTGTGTCCATACTATGAAAACCATCCAAAAAGAATGTATCTACCATATCTGATAGCAAATGATGACTGATTCAGTAGGCTCCTAATCTCTACCAGGAAAGGGGAAAATCAAAAAAAAATAATGCTTCAAACAAATTAATTAAATGGCCATAAGTTAGTTAGTAAATAAATAGCACAAAGCTAACAGATCATTTGTTCTAAGGGAACATGAGGCCATAGTCAGGCACTCAAATATACATACATACTCACTGAGACTTTTTTTTTTTTTGGTAATTTTTTTTTCTATTTTATTTTTTTCTCTATTTTTTAAAATGTTACATTCAAGAAATATAAGAGGTCCCCATATACCCCTCACCCCCTCACCCCACTCCTCCCACATTGACAACCTCTTTCATCATCGTGGAACATTCATGGCACTTGGTGAATACATTTTGGAGCAATGCTGCCCCACATGGATAATGGTTTACATTGTAGTTTACACTCTCCCCCAGTCCACCCAGTGGGCCATGGCAGAACATACAATGTCCAGCATCTGTCCCTGCAGTACCACCCAGGACAACTCCAAGTCCTGAAAATGCCTCCACATCATATCTCTTCTTCCCTCTCCCTACTCTCAGCAGCTACCATGGCCACTTTCTCCACATCAATGCTACAATTTCTTCCATTACTAATCACAATAGTTCCATATTAGAATATGAATAAGTCCACTCTAATCCATATGCTATTCCTCCACCCTGTGGACCCTGGGATGATTATGGCCACTCCACTTCTATATTGAGAGGGGGCTTAGATTTCACCTGGATGATGGATGCAATTCTCCTGCTTGCAGTTGTAGGCACTTTTGGCTCCCTGGTGTGGCAGTTCACCTTCTTCACCTCCCTGTTAACTGGCTGGGGTAAATCCAATAAACCAGAGGGTAGGAATTGCAAGTCTACTGAGGCTCAGGGCCCAGCTGTCACATGGACAGTCCAGAGATTCAGGTCTCCTGAGTATGCACCAACCCAGCAATAATCACACATCCAGTAAAAGTGACAAAAGAGGCATGAGTCAAAAGGTCACATCTGAGTCCAACTCCATCACACTCAGGAACACAAACTCCAAAGTAGGGCCAAATGACATGGCACTGAACTCCAGAGCCATCTGCCATGACCATAGAACTTGTGGGTCTCTGTAGCCCTCAGGAGAACCAGTATCTGGGGTTGTATCTACTTTGGCTATCTCTAGGACCCTGCTGAAGCATGCATAAGCACAACCTCTCTGATGACCTCTTGACTCTTTTCGGGAGACTCACAGCTATATAAACTCATTTGTCCTTTCCATTTCCCCCTTTTATTCAAGGTCAAAAAGCATGTTTTAACACCTGATATTACATGAAGGCTGAGATATTCTGCTGGTCTGAGGTGATGCTTTTATTCAAGGTCTTTATCTAGTTACATCATCAGCTGGTGCTTGGTAGTAATCCCTCAGCGCCAGGGAGGCTCATCCCTGGGAGTCATGTTGCATGCTGCGGGGAAGGTAATGCATTTATATACTGAGTTTGGCTTAGAGAGTGGCCACTTTTGAGCAACATGGAGGCTCTCAGGAGGCAACTCTTAGGCACTCTGCATTTCTAGGCCTAGTTCATATTTCAGGTGCACAGGCCATAAGCATCATCATTAGTATCAAGGACTCATTGTTGGACCAACCTTCCTTATTGGTCTTTGCCATTGCACTTGGGGAATTGTTGCTGTTCCATTGGGGAATGTGATAAAGCTCCCCTGGCTAGGAACTTAGGTTCCCTCAGTTGTCGCTTTTAACTGTAACCACTATGAAAATATCCAAACATTTTTATGTACCCTGTATACATGCCCTGGAGAACTCCCTCCCAACCATGTGCCCCCCATCAATAATACCCCACAACAGTGTTCCTCCCCTGCCATATTTGAACTTCTCTGTGGTCCAAAACTTCCTCAAAAATGAAGCCTAATATATTGCCACATTCCGTTAATAGTAAAATGGAATATAGTGATGGGTTTAAAGGTTAGATATAGAATATATACTAATTTAGAAAAATGAAATAAAGTAAAAATAAATTGGGGTGTCAAAAAATGAAAAAAATGAAAAAGCTTTGTTTTTGATGTTTTGCCTTTCCTCGCTGCATAGGTATTGCCAGTGGCAAGCCAATTTCTTTCATTTCTTCTTCAGTGTGTACATCCTGTCTTTTTTTTTTTCTAAGTATTAAATTTGTCTTAATTCACATATACAATATACAGTACTCCCACATAGCCATCATCAAACACTTTGTCCCTTCCCCAGCAATGATCTTTTTACATGTTCACATTATATTTGCTGCAGTTGATATACAGATATTGAAACAATAGCTTTCAAACATGGTTCCATTTGGGTTTACATTATGGTTTATATTTAGACTATACAATTTTCTAAACTTTTAGTTATCTTGTATTTTACATTATGGTTTACATTTTAGCCTTTAGACTTTTATACATTTTTTTGTGTAATTTAACATGTCCTATATCTATCCCTGCATGATCTTGTAGAACATTCCATTGCCCCACAGTTATACTGATTCCATCTATTCAATACCTCTTTTCCCCTCCCCTCAGGGCCCACAGTGACAATCAATCTTCATTATTTGAAGGACCATATTCAGAGATACTTGCAACAATGTTGAGGGATTGACATACATGACTGCCCTAGCCCATTGGGAGCCACCAATTCCCTCAAGAAATAAAATTTCCTCTGTTTGAGAACATCATTCCTCCCCAGGATGTGGGTATACCTTCATTCTCATTGATTTTTGGGTCTCCACTCAATGATATAACCCACTTTGACAAAATGAGCACTCACAGACTTTCTAGAAGCCTGCCCTGTGTCAGATGACCCCCCTTAAGCATCTTAAACTGGTAACTTTCCTTATTATATTTTCTAAAGTGTTTTCTCAACATTATAATTTCAACCACATACCTGACAATCTCCTAGGTTCAAATGTTCCTCCTACCCTTCCCCCAATTTCTTGGGCCATCTGACCCATCCTCCCATCCCTAGCCTCCCTCAACCCCCACAAAGCCCCATTTGAACCCTTCCCTGTACAAATACTTAACTCTAGCTTATCATAGATTTCACCCATGTAGGTGTCACTTTTAAACTACCTATTTTTTTAATCTTTTTGTAGCTAAAATTGAAAAGGAAACAGACATTTACTCTTGAGAAGAAGGATACTACATCATTCCCTGTGGTTCATACCCCTATATTTCCCATATTGAAGCTGAGAAAAAGAATTCATGGGAGCCAGTAATTCTACAAGAAACATCCTGTGCCACAGGGGCTTAAAGTCATTTTGCATGATCTGACTCTTTTTCAGGGAAGACATGGGAAAGCCATCATGTGAATAAAGTTTGTGTTAGTGCTTATTGCTAGATATATGGGGAGGTATACAATGCAAAGTTTCTAAAGAATCAAAGAAGCCTAACTACTTTGTACAACTAAGAAGGAAAATTATAATTAATACCATCTTACACATTTTCACACAATTACAAACACAGCCAAAAATTTAAGATTTCGGTGAGACATTGAAAATTTTGTAGATTTCAAGGTTGAAGTTTTTGTTATTAAGTTGTCATATCCAGCAGTCATTTTGACTCCTGTTTGCTTTTCTCTTCCTCTGTTTAGCAGATGTGACAGTTTTACAGAATGCCTTGTAATAAAAATGTTAAAAAGTACTCACTCAATGAGACCTGCTGGGTGAAATGCACAGGGTGATTGGAGACTTTTCCTGGAGCAGAATTCTAAAAGGCATCAATGCCAAGTAATTTAACATGCTTCAAAAACACACAACATTAGCTGAGTTACATATGCATTTCTTCTTCTCACTCCTAAGAATTCAGGCCACTAAGTCAAAGCCAGAGAAGAAAGATGGGAACTCCATGGATGACCAATTTATGTTACAAGGACTTGGAAGGATTTCTGGCCAAGAGAAGATGGTGTTGACCCATTTCCCTCCATTTCTTCTGGCTAAGCAGAACTACAAACCCTGGAAATAATGCAAGAGAAATTCAAAGGAGAAGTCTGAAAAGTGGTAAAGAAAAACAGAGCTGATTTTGCACCATGGAAGCTGGATATTTTGTGTCCCCCTACCACACAAAAAAGGCAACCCAGATCTAGAATTTTCTGACCCCAAGGCTAGCAAAGGAAGTTAGCCTATGAGACTTATTAGTCCATCAGATCAAAAGGGCATCTCCAATAATATCAGGTGATCCTGAAACAGGGAGATCAATCAGGAACAAGAGCAACAATAAGTGGCCAGAACAAGTGCTCCCTTCCCCTGCCAGGCCTAGGATGACTAACTGCTATAAAGAAATAATATCAATGTGGGCATGGTGGTTTGGAGCTGTATGTATCCCAGAAAAACATGTTCTTAAACATAATCCCTTCCTGCATGT
The DNA here is from genome assembly GCF_030445035.2 of Dasypus novemcinctus. Lineage (NCBI taxonomy): Eukaryota > Metazoa > Chordata > Mammalia > Cingulata > Dasypodidae > Dasypus > Dasypus novemcinctus. Next base: position 153,362,862 of record NC_080674.1, on the reverse strand, counting down.
GTGAATCCACTATAAGCAGAACCTTTTGATGAGGTTACTTCAGTTAAGGTGTAACCAACCTCAATCAGAATGGGTCTTAATCCTATTATGAGTCCTTTATAAGCAGAATGAAATTTAGACAGCTTGAGAGAAAGCCACAGAAAACAGCCAGAAACCAAAATTCAAGGGAACCCAGAAGAAAATAGACAGGCTAGGAGAAGTTGCCATGTGCATTGCCATGTGAAAGAGGAGCCAAGGACCAAGGATCACCAGTAGTCAGACTCAGAACACCAGTCTTCAGGAAGAAAGCATTTAAATATGACTTAGAGTTTTCTAACACAGTAGACACAATGTAGAGGACACAGCTGAAAATCACCTTCATGAAAAAAACAGAAAATCACAACCTGAAGAGAGAAAATCACAGCTGATGCCAACACTAAGATGAATCAGATCCTAACAAGGATTTTAAAGCAACCATCATAAAAATGATTGAATAATCAATAACAGATCTTACTAAAACAAATGAAAAAAGATCTCAGCAAAGAAATAGAGTTATGAAAAAATAGAGTTATGGAAATGATAGAAATGAAAAACGATGTAATATTTATTTGGATTGCTTGCTCTTTTCTGTTGAGTTGCCAAATATTGCCATAGTGTGTGGCAGACTATTGGTGATAATAGTCTGATGATATCACATAATCTGTAACAAATATTCCACCATGGTATGGTATGGTATGTTGGTGGAGGAGTGTTGTACAGGAATTCTACACATATTCATGATTGTTTTGTAAGTTCACAAACTCTATAATAAAAATACACTTAAAAAAAAATAGGGTGGGTTGGGGGAAAATACACAAAATGTAATATATGGACTATAGTTAATAGTAATATTTTGATGATGCTCTTGTGTAGTTCGTAACAAATATTTCACAACAATGTAAGGTGGTAGTGGATGGGTGATATATAGGGTCCCTGTATGATGTTATTCATGTTTATTTTGCAAGTTCACAATTTTTGCTATATACTTATTGTTTGTGTATGTTCATGTATGAAAAATAAACTTCAATTAAAATATAGTTTTTAAAGAGCAAAAAAAAAAGTAAAAATAGAGTAAATGCCCCCAAAAAAGACAACAGAAAAAACTTCTCAATGAATTAGATAGTGGAGTGTAGGTGACAGAGGATAGCATCAGTGTACTTTATGACAAAACAACAGAATTCACCTGACTCAATCAGAAAGAAAACAGAATTTTTAAAAATGAGCTTAGCTCAGGGATTTGGGGAGAATATCAAAAGACCTAACATTCATATCTTCAGAGTTCCAGAAGGAGAGAAGAAACAGTGAGTATCACTGAATGTTCAAAGAAATGATGACAACCTTCCAAATATAATGAAAAACACAATACCTAAGAAAGTGGGTGAATTCCAAATAGAATGCCCATGGTAAGACATATCATAATTAAACTTCTGAAAACTAAAGACAAAGAAAAAAACTTAAAAGCATCCAGATAAATTACACAATATTTAGAAGGACAAAATAATTAGAATGACAGCAGATTTCTCTTCTGAAACCACAGAGGCCAGAAGAAGCTTAACATTTTTTTTTAAAGATTTATTTCTATTTATTTCTCTCCCCTTTCCACCCCCGGTTGTCTGCTCTCTGTGTCCATTCACTGTGTGTTCTTCTGTGACTGCTTTTATCCTTATCAGTGGCACTGGGAATCTGTGTTTCTTTTTGTTGCATCATCTTGTTGTGTCAGCTCTCCATGTGTGCAGTGCCATTCTTGGGCAGGCTGCTCTTTCTTTCACACTGGGTGGCTCTCCTTACGGGGTGCACTCTTTGTGCATGGGGCTCCCCTATTCAGGTGACACCCCTTTGTGGCAGGGCACTCCTTGTGCACATCAGCACCGTGCATGAGCCAGCTCCACACGGGTCAAGGAGGCCTGGGGATTGAACCGCAGCCCTCCTATGTGGTAGGCAGACACCCTATCCATTGGGCCAAGTTCGCTTCCCAACAAATTGTTGACACACTAAAATAAAAGAACAGCCAACCGTGAATTCCATATCCAGCAAAAGTACCATTTGGGTATGAAGGAGAAATAAAGACACAAGCAGATAAAGGAAAATTAAAAGAATTTGTCACTAGAAAACTTATCTTTAAAGATTGGCTAAAGGAAGTTCTTTAAACAAAAAGAAAGTGATACAAGAAGAATCTTAGATCATCAGGCAGAAAGAATAAACAATGGAAAAAGCAGAAATGTAGGAATATAGACTAGATTATCATTTTTCTCATGAGTTCAATAAGACATATTTGGTGATTGTAAAAGCTTCGTGACATCATCTGATATTAACTAAAATATTTAAGAGGGAGGAAGGTAAAATTACCTAAATGAAGTGATATTTCCATACTTCTCTTCAAGTGATGAAATGTTGACAACTACACATAACTTATGTATGTATACTGTAATACCTGAAAGAAATATTACGAAAATTACAGAAAGACATATGCTTGAAAACACTATAAATTAGTCAAAATAGAAATAGAAATAATATTCAAGTAACCTGTGGGAAGTTAAGAAAAGAGAATAGATCAAGAAGAAGAGAATCACAGGAAACAAAAAGAAACCAAATAATAAATGGTAGACTTTAGTTTTAATATATCAATAATTACCCTTAAATGTAAGTGTCCTAAATATACCAGCCAAAAGACAAAGAATAGCAAGGTACAAAAAAAAAAAAAAAAAATCCAACAGCCTCAAGTATATGCTATCTAAAAAAAAACTCACTTGCTTTAAATATATAAAACAATCTTGAGAAAGAAGAATAAAGTGAGAGTAATCAATTCAACTGGCATTAGGTTTTACTACATAGCTACTGTTATCAAGACAGTATGTTATTGGTGGAGGGATAGATAAACAGATCAATAGAATGTAAAAGAGAACCCAGAAATAAACACAATATGCTCAAATGACTTTTAACAAAGGTGCAGAAGCAACATAATTGAGGATAGATAGCCTGTTCAACAAACGGTGTTGGAGAAACTGGATATCCATAGTCAAAACTGAACCATGACCTTAACCTTATATTTCGTGAAAAAATTAATTCAAAATTGTTAAATGATTCAAGATAAAATATTTACTATGAAATGTTTAGGAAAAACCTTGCTATCTAAGGCTCGACAAAGAGTTCCTAACAAGTCTAAACTTAACCCAAAAAGCATGATCCAGAAAAAATGAGTAAATTGGAACTTATCAAAATTAGTTTTCTCTGCAAAAAAACCCTTTTAAGAAGATGGAAAAACAAGGTGCAGACATAGAGAGAATACTTGTAAACATAGCTGACAGAGAACCAGTATCTAATCTATAAAGACTGCAGAAAAGCTGACAGTAAAAAAAATAAAAACTAATAAATAGTTGAACATTCCAGTTAAAAAGTGTGGAAAAGACATGATGAGACATTTCACCAAAGAGGATAGAAAGATGGCAAATAAGCACTTGAAAAGATGTTCAACATCATTAGCCATTAACAAATTAGCTAAGTAAAATCATGATATATCACTTAACACACATTGGAATGTCTAAAATAAATAATGAAACACCAAATGCTGAGAAGGACGTATCGCTCAGATATTTGATGGGTGGAATGTAAAAATGATATAGCCACTGTGAAACAGAATGTTAGGTTCTTTTTCTTTTAAGATTTATTTATTTATTTTCCCCCTTCTCCTTCTCCCACCTTGCTGTTTTTGCTGTCTGTGTTGTCTTCTCTTCTCATTTTCTCTTCTCTAGGATTCACCAGGATTCAATCCTGGAGACTCTTGATGTGGAGAGTTTCCCTGTCAATTGCATCACCTCAGTTCCTGCTTTCTGCTGTGCTTCACCTTGACTCTCTCCTTGTCTCTCTTTTGTTGTGTCATCATCTTGCTGCATGACTCACTAGCACAGGCACTGGCTCACCACACAGACACTCATGTGGGCACTGGATCACCACACAGGCACTCACACTCACCACACGGGCACTTGTGGCAGTGCTGGCTTACCAAGTGGGCACTCGCGTGGGCACTGGCTAGCTGCACAAGCATGCTTTCTCTTTTTTTTCACTAGGAGGCCCCAGGGATCAAACCCAGGTCCTCTCATATGGTAGGCAGAAGCTCTATCACTTGAGCCGCATCCACTTCCTGAGAATGTTAGGTTCTTATAAAATTAACATCTCCTTACCCTATATACCAGCAATTGTACTCTTGGCCATTTATTCCAGAAAAGGTATTCACACAAAAACTATACATTGGTGTTTAAAGTATTTTTATTCATAATAGTAAAAAACTGAAAATAACTCAAATGTCCCTCAATGTGTGAATGGTTAAACAAACAGGTACATCCATACCAAGGAAAATGAATCAGCAATTTAAAGAAATGAACTATTGATACACACAATAAACACAAAGGTATTATGATGAATGAAAAAGTCATCATTGACTTGAATGACATGAATGAAAAAGATATGATTACATATATAAAACATTCTTGAAATTACAAAATTTTAGAAATGGAGAAGAGATTAGTGTTTATCATGGGACAGAGATGGGAAGGAAGGCATTAGAAGGAGGTCAGTATGATTATAATGTATATAACATGAGAGACCCATGTGGTGATAGAGAAATTCAGTATCTTGCCTGTGGTGGTGGATACAAGAACCTGCACATGTGATAAAATAGCATAGAACTCAACACATACTCATGCGCACACACAAATGAATACAAGTAAAATTGGAGACATCTAAATAAGATTGATGGATTGTATCAAGATCAATATCCTGCTTGTGGTATTATACTACAGTTTTGCAAAATGTTACCTTTTGGGGAAACTGGGTAAATAGGACCCACATTCACTTTGAATCATTGTTGCATGTAAATCCAATAATTACCTCATGCAAATTTTAATTTAAAATATGCACTTGTGACTAATCTTAGAATCTTAAAAATAAAGGAAAGCACAGAACATTAAGCTTATGAAGTCATTTCTTAAAACACCAGTTCAGCTTTATAACTTAATTTTTTAAAGCCTTTAGGTCCCATAAATTGAAGCTTTTCAGAAGTGCCACACTCATTCATTATGTAAGCCAGATACCTCAATATTTTCTTTAACACCTCCTTCTTCATAATCTTTACATTCACAGATTTGAACAAGCTATTTATAATGCACACATCCAAAAACAACTCTTATCCAGAACATATAAAACAACTTCTACTTATCAATGAGAAAAAGAAAAGCAACCCATAAAATATAAGTAAAACAGCTGAATTACAGAAAATAGTATATCCACGTGTATAAACATTTGAACAGCTCTCCAAACAATTGAGTCATTGGGGAAAATAACTTAAAGCTACAGTGATATACCATTACACATCTGCAAACTGGATGCTTGAGCTTATATTTTGAGAGCTGCATGAAATGATAGGAAAAGGAAATAAATACAGGACTAACTGAAGCTATGTAATTTAATTGTAGACCCCTGCATAAAGCTTGACTCCAAAGGCGATGCATTCATTTTAAGGCTGAGCAAGTAATAAACTCTCCCATACAGAAAGGGACAGCAAAGGAAACTTGCCTCTCTCAACGTTGGCACTGAAGGGAGGGTGGGAAATTCCTCTGGAAATAATAACCAGGTGCTGACCATCACCATGATCTGAAATTTGTATTTCTGAATTAATAACACATGCATGGTCTGAAAAACTAAAGCCAAAAAATTGGTTTAAAGAGGTTGCCTAATGGTAAGACTACATATAACTAGCAGAAGCAAATGCAAATCCCCTCTGGAGGAACTCAGCTTCAAATCAGGCCTTATTCAATTCTGATGGATAAATTATTAAGCAATATGTCAACTTCAGTCAAAACCAAGAACAAGAACAACAAGAATTGATAGTAGAATCATAGGTAAAAAGAAGGTCAGTTGTCAATATTATCAGACAAAGAATTAAAACAAATATGATTAACATGTTTAAGGAAATAAAAAATAAATATATGAACAAAATCAGGTAAATATGTAGGAAAATCAAACAGAATATAAATAAATAAGAAATGTAATAATTTCAATTAAAACCTCAAGGGGTGTAGCAAAGAGCATATTAGATCAGTTGAAAAAAAGAATTTGTAAGCTGGAAGATGGGTTAAAGAAAAGCAGTCATTCAAATGTCAGGACAGGATAAAGAGATGAAAATATAGAATATATTTAAGTGAAAAGGAAGCTAGATTTTAAAGTCTAGCATATATGTGGTAGATCAAACTATATACTACAACATAGACATGATTAAAAAATTTTTTAAACAAATCAATTTTATTGGTACATAGTAATAAAGCATACAATTTATCCAAAGTGTACAATCAATAGTATTTGGTGTAATCACATAGATGTGCATTCATCACCTCAATCTTTATTAAAGCATTAATCATTTTCATTCCTGTGGCTGGGAACCCACTGTTAATAGGTTCTCTTGAAGATGTTATTTTTAATAAGATACAGCCACTTGAATGAGAGTGGGTCTTAATCCACAATACTGGAGGATGTATAAAGAGAAGAAATGGGAAGCAAGTGTCAGAGAAGGCAGCAGGGAGAAGCAGGAAGTCAGCGGAAATGGGAAGAACAGACACAAGAAGAAAGAGATCACCCATGATGGGAAACAGAGATCTAACGCTAGGATTGCTGGCAGCCAGCACAAGAACATCATCGTCCCTGGGAGAAAGCAAACCTTCCCGATAGCTTGATTTTGGACTTCTTCTAGCCTCAAAACCATGAGCCAATAAATTCTTGTTGTTAAACCAAAACCAGGTTATAGCATTTGTGATATCAGCTTTGGCAAACTAGATAAATATATCTAATCAAAGTTTCAGAGAGAGAAAATAGAGTGAAAAAAAAATAAGGTAATAGCTGAAAAGACACTGGCTATTAAATTTCTAGGATTCTTGCAAGAAACCAATTCTTAGAACAAGGAAGACCGTTTACTCTCAAGAAAGAGATATAAAACTCCAAATAATGACATAATACAGTGAAACTTCAGAAGACCAACGTGAAGGAAAAAAATCTTAAGAGCAGTCAGAGAGAAAAGATAGTAGCACTGAAAGCCTAGCAACTATAGCAAATAAATTGGGAAGAGGATGAAAATATAAACCGATGACATGTTAAGTAACCACTAAAAGAATGTATATAGGGTATATGACTTCTAAATATAAAGAAGAGAAAACAAAGGACATGCGGCCCATCTCCAGTGGCAAAAGTGTTCAGCAAATTCAGTTGCTGAGTCCCTCAGGGACTGCAGGGAGTCACCTCTCCTGAGGTCCCACCTTCTCTGGGCAAGCCTGAATGTAGGTAGGTTGGGGAGGGATATAAAGGCCAACAATGACGGCCTAACTCAGGGAATTCTGGCAATTTTTACTCCAGAATACCACTTTGTTTCAGACATGGTCAGGACTGCTTGCAGTTGAGCTTTTTCGTTTGCCCAATCCTGCTTCCTCTTTCCTTTTTTTCTTTTTTTTTAATTTACTTTATTTATTTCTCTCCCCTTCCCCAAGTTGCCTGCATTCTGGGTCCATTTGCTGCATGTTATTCTGTGTCTACTTGCATTCCTGTCATGTGGCACCAGGAAACCCTATCGTCTTTTTTGTTGTGTCATCTTCCTGCATCAGCTCTCCATGTGTGTGGCACCACTCCTGGGTGGGCTGTGCTTTTTTTGCACAGGGTGGCTCTCCTTGCGGGACATACTCCTTGTGCATGGGGCACCCCTATGTGGGGGACACCCCTGCGTGGCACAGTGCTCCTTGCGTGCAGGCAGCACTACATGTGGGCCGTTCACCACACGGGTCCGGAGGCCCTGGGTATCAAACCCTGGGTCCTCCGTATGGTAGGCAGATGCTCTATCAGTTGAACCACAACCACCTCCCATCCTCCTTCCTTCTTTACATAGACATTGATCCTTAATAGACATCTAATACCCCATAGTTTTCCTCAGCATTTGATCAGAGAAACTGACCAGGGACAGTTGGTATTGGGAGTAGTGATAAGATGGAATTTTGAAGCTATATATTTCACCACTGAGAAGACAGTGACAGTAGATAGACCAGACACAAGGTGGCAGTCTGTGGTTAAAACTTTCACTGGTGGTGAATTGAGAGGGCATACTGGTTGAAGGCAACGCACCAGCTGGTACAGAGTATCTGTCTTTTGAAATTCATGAAGAAAATTTTAGCCAAAAATATAACAGGACTGTATGAATATTATTAAGCCCCACTGTTTTGTTTTCCTGTAAGAAAATGATGAGCTGAGAATGAGTAAAAGGCAATTTAAAGCTAGGTATGAAAGGCATGGGTCTTCTTTGGTTACAAACAAAGAAACTTTTATATTCTGTACCAGAAGGGCAGAAAAATCCAAGAATGAAGTTCAGAACATAATAGTCTGAGTGGGTGAATGTCAAAGAAGGTCTGTTATGCAAAGTTCAGGCCCTGTTTAGAAAAGCCTGTGACCTTGACACATGGGATGGGGAGGTTTGGTTGACAGCATTCTACTTCCCAGAAACCCCTGAACTTTCTGCATCTGCAAAGTGACTGAGCCCTTCCTATTTAGAACTAGCACCTGCTCTCCTACTCCATAGCTGAAGATAGTACAGAGGTCTCTTCCTCACAAGATCCCCTCAGGACCTGCCCAATTTTTCCTCTTGGACTGTAGACCTATAAGTAGAGATAAGTTGTAGTGCAAGATATGCTAAAGCTCACTAGAGAATGAATGAGTTTCTACCCCAAAGGAGGTGCAAGACCTAGCTATGGGAATGAAAGCACAAGACTGAGTCTATGGATGCTTGATCAAGATAGAGACAAGTTTGTTGATTTGAAGTGTTTTCCAAGATGTAGGATTCATTACCCTGACAAGAACCCTAGGAGATGTTGTATTAATTCACTAGTAGGATGTTCCCAGAAGCATGGGAAAAGGGATGCTCTGTGGTGAGTGAAGTGCCAGAATCACTGTGGCAGATGGCCACAGCAGGGAGGGGAGGGAAATAAAATCTTATGGAAAAGGGCACACAGAAACAGATATTTCATGTATAGTCAAAAGATCCTCCAAATGATTGTATTTCACAGGAAGACCCAGAGAATATACCAGTCTTCAAAGCCTTAAGTAATGTACTGGTGAGGGGAGCACTAATTTCACTGAAAATCTCAGAGGGGGCTCTACTTAGGAGTGCAATACTAACTACAGGACAGGCTGTTGTAGATATTGACTTGTCATGGTGCTGGGGATAAAGATCTTGCCACTGTAGAGTATAGGCAGTGACACTTAAAAAATCAGAATTCCAGGTCACAGTTATTGTAATGAGTGCAAGGTCAGAGTGAGAGCCAAGAGCAACTGCACCAAGAGAGATTTGGAGATGGTTAATAAATTATAGAATCCTGAGGTAAAAAGTGACAAATCTGAGAATGGTTATCCAATAAAAAAGTCATAATTGATTGTCCAGTTAGCAAACCTGAGCTAGTTTCCAGACCTGGGACCTATTAACTGAAGGGGTGGCTGAGTCCTAAAAAAGAACGACCTTGCAGCACCACAAATTCCTTAGTCCTTACCCAAATTGCTCTAAGTCCAATTACTTGGACTGCTATGCATTTGAATGTCTGAGTTGACACTGAGACCAAACGACTTGAGCAGCTATATCTTTTTTGCCCCAATAGAATGGGGTATATAGGGACTAGGTAATAAATGAAGTTTGGGCCCAGGCCCAGGTTACAGTGGATACACTTGGCTCCCAGTCATACTTGGTGATCATCTCCCTTGTTCTAATATGTATAATTGGGATTAATAAATTGGTAATTGGTGTTACCTTTACATCAGGTCCTTGGTTTAAGGGGTAAGAGCTATTATTATGGGCAAAGCCAAGTAGAGCCTCTGGCCAAAATAATGAATAAGAAAATAAATCACTCCCTGGATGAACCTTGGATGGCAGGGATTAGGGTCACTCTTAAGGATCTATAGGGTGCAGTGGTGTAAGTTCCCATATTATCTCTGTGTATCCACCACATATCTTCTGCAGAAACCTCATGATCCTTGTAGATCACTTTAGACTACCACAGGCTTGACCACATAGTAGCCTCAATTGCAACTGCTGTACCAGATACTGTTCCTTTGCTGGAGAAGCTTAATACTGCCTCTGGTTCATAGAATGTTGTTAATGATTTGGTGTATGAGGTACAGTCTCTCCAAGTAAAAAAAAATAAAACCCAAACCATTCACATTCACATGGGCTAGACAACAATATACAATTACCATTTGCCCCAAAGCTGTTAACTCTCCTTCTATCTGTCATATATAGTATGAAGAGATCCAAAAAGTCTGGACACCCACAGAACAGCATGTTGATCCATGACCTCAATAAGCGTAAGATGACTAGACTGGAGGAGCAAGAAGTGGCTAGCATGCAGAAGGCCTTGATAAAACACAACATAAAGTAGAAGAAAAATCCTATGTTAATTCAGGGAACAGCCATGTCCCTAATATTTAGAGGTCAAGTGGTCATGGTGTGCAGGACATACTCTCCAAAATAAAAGATAAGCCATTACATCTTGCATCTGCTACCATGAGAAGAAAGCACAATGCCTGGCAGATCCCTTCAGATCCTGTGCATAGTATATTCCATATACTGTTTTGGCCTATATACAGGATATTGTGAAAAGCTGTTAGCTAAGATTGAAACCCAGAGCAGAAAAGAGTTATATAGCATGTCCATGCAGCAGTCAAATAGCCTTGCTGATGGAAGAACTTTTATCACTGATATAAAGGCAGTGGCCACCAGAGGTTCTGAGAATAGTGTAACATGGGGGCATTTTTTGGGACATTGGAATTGTCCTGCCTGACATTGAATTATACATTTTGTCAAAACCTGTAAAATTGTGCATGCCAGAGTGTAAACTATAATGCAAACTATAATCCATGGTTAGTAGCAATACTTCAATATGTGTTCACCAATTGTAACAAATGTACCACACTAATGAAGGATTTTGTTAATGCAGAAAGTGTGGGAGGGGGATGGGATGGGGCATATGGGAATCCCTATTTTTTATGTGTAAGATTTATGTAATCTAAAGCATCTTTTAAAAATTAATTTTTAAAAAACCAACAAAATAGCCTTGCTGATTGAATCATAGACTCCAGCAGAACTTATGGTGTTGAAGATATCAGTTATGTACTATAAGTGTTGTATAGATTTTATGGAAAGACCCTGTGGAAGAATCGTAACTCAGGCCAAAGGCACTAATACAAAGCCATGCTGCCAACAGTGAAGAATCGTACGTATTTTGAAAAAAAAAAATTGACATACTACTGAGCACTGGTAAGCATGGAGCTTAAGTTCAAGAGTAGATCCTATCAGACCTATCAGTTCATAAAGTGAGGTCAAGTAACAACCTATTGTAAAACTGAAGCAGTTTTATTCAGGTTTGAGCATGAAAAGGATGAGAGGGGCAAGCAAGCTATATGAACCATGTTGAAAACTGAATCATTTCCCCCACAAAAGGCATATTTAGGTCTCAATTCTTGGCCCTGCAAGTGAAAACCCATTTGTAAGCAGAACCTTTGAAGATTATTTATTAAGGTATGCCCAAACTCAGTGAGGGTGGCCCTTAGTCCAATATGGCTGAAGTCCTTATAAGTGAAGGAATTTGGACACAGAAAGAGAAGCCATGGGAAGAGCAAGAAACTGAAAGTCATTGGAAAAAATTGAAACTGGAGGAGAAATGGGAACATATCATCAAATGCATTTCCGTATGACAAAAAAAAAAAACAAGGATCACTGGCAGCCAGTTCCAGAATGCCATATTCTTCAGGAAAAAGGGGTCAATTTGCTGATGACCCAATTTTTTTTTTACTTCTTCTAGCTGCAAAACTGCGAGACAATAAATTTCCATTGTTTAAGGCAATCCATTGTAAGGTATTTGTATTAAAAGCTGGAAAACGGAAACAAGCAGGTAGCCCAGATACACATGCCACCCACTATTTCTGGACCAGTGACCATTCTCAGCTCATCCAACCTTCTGAAAGAAGAGGTACAACAATGCTCTACCTTAGTACCCATGAATTTTTTGGTTGATGGGTACAAGTAAAAAATGAGTGATGGCTGCAACTCAGGCATAAGTCCAAGAACCAAGAATGAAAACCAATATGGTTCCATTTACTATTACTTGCAGGGACCCACTGGTAGCATTTGTGCTTCCCCACAACTCTGAGATCATCAGGGTTAGAGATCCTGTCCCCAAGAGTGGCATACTTCCACCTGAGGACACAGTAAGTTTCATTAAATGATAAGCTATGGTTTTTACCTGGGCACTTTTGGTTCCTTCTGTTTTCCAGAGACTAGTAGAAAAGAAGAGTGACTGTCTTGCAGATGATTAGGAGGAGCATGTTACAAAATTGGGAAAGGAAAGAATATATAAGGAAGTGAGATTATTCACTTGGGTGCTTCTTGCAACTCCCTGATACCCTTGTGACCGTAAATGGAATAACCCTGCCTGAGAAGGACATGGAAATCAAGGATTCAGATATTTCAAGGATGTGGAACTGAGTCAAGTAAGCCAATGAGGTCAGCAGAAAGGGTAGCTGAGGGTGAGGGGAATCTAGAATGGATAGCAAAAAATGGAGACAGTGACTATCAATTGAAGATTTGGAAGCTGTAGTAGTTTGTGGCACTTCTCTTTCCCTTTGGAAAGAGAGACACCCCAGAGTCTTAAAAACATCTGTACTCCTAAAATACACATGGAGAAATAAATCTGCACAGCACAATTATTGGACTATCTTAGACACAGAGTTATATGCCCAGATCCCACTTCAAAGGACTTGAGCCCAGATGCATGGACTAGTCCATAGATAGCCTCCAACTGTCTGTCTTCCTCAAATGCAATCAATCACTCCTTTACTGGGGCAGACTGAATTTGGTTAATGAACAAGGTGGGTTTTAAAATCCCAGTGACTTCAACCTGATGCAAAACAATCTGAAAGGCAGTACCTGTTCCACGGTTTCTTGCAAGGCTTTCTGAGGTCTACATTGCCTTTTGACTTCTTTCTTTGCACACTTCTGACTATAAATGGACTATATCTTGTTCCAAGTTCTATTTCAGCATCTGTTGGAGAACCCAACACATAGAAACAATTTAAAACTTATATGTACCTAGTATTATAGGCTTGAATTATATGAAGAAAAATGTTAACTATAAAGAAAAGTAAAAAATTCATCCACATATTAAGATGTTTTAACATGTCTCTCTATAGAAGGTACATTAAATGGACAGTAAAGTTAGCAAGTAGAGTTCTGAAGGGTACAATTGAAAAGCTTGATCTATAGGATTGAACAGACAATTATATTATAAAAATGGGGAATGGAGAATATATGAACATTTTAATGAAGAATAAGAAAATAGACTGTCCTATTCTCATGCTAACCTCATCAAATTTGAAAAGATTGCTATAGCACAGACCATGTTCAAAGATAATAATGCAAATAAGTTAGAACTCAACAACGACAAAAGAATAAAGAAAAATCTATATCTGAAAATTTAAGAAAAATCTAAGAAACTCACAGACCAAAGAAGAAATCATAATGCAAATTAGGAAAATACTAAAATTGAATTTTAGGAGTCCTTCTTCCAACAATGTTAAAGTAGTTTAACAATGTTAATCCTCCCATGAGAAACAACTATAAGGCTGGGAAATAATATGTGAGTCAACATTCTCAGGCATTGGACGACAGGCAGAGCAGAAATGTGATCCTTGTGATGGCTGAAAAAAGGGAAACACATGAGGTGGGCCTTACTTTTCCTGTTGTGGCTCAGGGAAGAAGAGCCCAAGCTTAGTGTTCCCTTTGTCGTTCTTTTAATTGTGTGCCTATACGAACACACACCATGCATATATATATATACATACATATATATATATGGCATGCCCTATGCACATCTTTGTATAATAATATATTTTACAATCATAGAGAATTAGGTGGAAGAATTGAGATTCAAATATAGGGAGAATTACTCTAGGGCCCATGGTCTTAATAAATAAACATATACCGAATTAGTAAATGGATGGAATATTCTGCCCACATTTATTTCCCTTTCAAAGCTGTCTTTTGACTCTTTTATGCCTTTATATATGATTTTGGGCCTAGCAGCTCATAACCACTAAGACATGCTCCCACTGCATAGTTGACTGTTTGATACAAACACTTCCTTTAATTGTCTCTTTTAGCCCTTACTATAAAGCCTGTGCAGAAAATTCCATTTATATTTCCTGTTTATAGATGGCAAAAGATTGGAGAGGCCACGCAGATACAAAATACAGGAGTCAGGTTATAAGTCCTGCTTTATCTCATTCCAAAAATAGGTTTTCCTAAGCACTATCGCATATTAACTGTTAAGAACCAAAATAAGATTAGTTTTATTTTTTTTGCTGCCTCTTTGTAGATAAAACTATTGATCTAGGTATATAATTCAGTATTGGTTGCTGTTATTTTAGCCTTCACTTTTCACATATACTCCCATTTTGTAGCAAATAGACTAGTGCATGAAATGGACCATTTAATAAACTCCATTAGGTCATAGCTTTTGTTTATTTTTATTTTATTTTTCCGTATAGCTTTGTGTTTGCCTTTTAAGCAAAAACTTATAAAATTGTGATTGGAGTATATTTAATAAACTAAACTCATCTAGATAATATTTTTGATTTGTAATAACTTATTTCTCTAGAAAAGCAGAATAATTTCAAAACAACAATGCTGCATTATATGAACATCTCTTTTTCTTCTTGTTCTGTTTGCTACCTAAATGTAATACCCTTGTCTTTTCTGTTCTCTGAGTCTAATTCCAATGTTCAAATGAAGCCAAAATGATTCCAAACTTGTGAGTAAGCACTGGCAATGGCAGCCAAGTTTACTGTATTTCATTCACACTCTTCTTTTTCCATACCCTTTCAATTAATTTCAAATATGAATAATTGGTTTGTGTTTGTGCATACAGTTTTATTTTATCCTTTATGAGTATCTCTCTAAAGGGGTCACAAAAGAAAGAATAAATCTTTCAGAGACCTCGTTTTTTATTACTTTACTTGATAGACAATTTGGGGGACAATTTAATATAGTTGTCTTCTCAAAACACCTGGTAAGTTCTATTTTTAAGATACTAGTGAATATTACTAGGACTTAAATGATTTATGAGAAAAAATTAGAGAGAGGCAACAGATTGTTGTATTATGAAGATAAGAGTTCAAAATAAACTCTGGACTATCCATGTGCCAGCCAGGCCCTGAGCCTCAGCAGACTTGCAACTCCTACCCTATGGTTTATTGGACTTACCCTGGCCAAATAACAGGGAGGTGAAGAAGGTCAACCACTGCACCAGGGAGTCAAGAGTGCCTACAACTGCAAGCAGGAGAATTGCATCCATCATCCAGGTGGAATCTAAGCCCCCTCTCAATATAGATGTAGAGGGTACATAATCATCCCAGGGCCCACAGGATGGAGAATAGCATATGGATTAGAGTGGACTTACTGATATTCTACTATGGAACTATTGTAATTAGTCATGGAAGAAATTGTAGCATTGATGTAGAGAAAGTGGCTATGGTAGCTGCTGAGGGTAGGGAGAAGGAAGAAGAGATATGATGTGGGGGCATTTTCAGGACTTGGAGTTGTCCTGGGTGGTACTGCAGGGACAGATGCTGGACATTGTATGTTCTGCCATGGCCCACTGGGTGGACTGGGGGAGAGTGTAAACTACAATGCAAAACATTATCCATGTGGTGCAGCATTGCTCCAAAATGTATTCACCACATGCATTGAATGTGCCACAATGATGAAAGAGGTTGTTGATGTGGGAGGAGTGGGGTGAGGGTGGTGGGGAGTATAGGGGGACCTCTTATATATTTTGAATGTAACATTTAAAAAAAAATAGAGAGAAAAAAAGAAATAGTTGTTTGCATTTCACACTAAAGTATAAATTGGACTGAAGCTCTATCTCTTATACTGATGTTTTTCTTGATTCAAAAAATGAGAGTTCAAAATAAAACCCATAAACTCCCATTTAGGCAGGATTTGGGACTCGAATTTTCCTAGACTTAGGCACACACACGCACAACTAGCTTAAGTTACTGGTGACATTAAGCATTAAAATAACTTCGATGTGGCTTTACCAGAGACTCAAATGATATGAGCCCAACTCATTTTCTTCTTTTTAACCCCTCTTCCCACTTTTTCTGATTGACATTCCCCTGTTTCTCCTGCCCACCCCTCAGTAATACTTTCTCAGAATAGGCTTCAGTCTCAGTAAGGTTCTTTCCACATAATTTCAAGTTGGCTATCAGGAGTACCACTTTCCTTGTCCAAGTCCACTGGGGGGAAGAGGCAATCTCCTTTCCCACAATTTAACTAAATGACTCCAATTAAGTCTCACTGACTCTCATTGGCCTGTTTTGGGTCTAATATCCATTTCTGAGAGACAGTATGGCCAGGAAGACAATATATATGTTGATTGGCTAAGAAAACTAGGGCCAAATCATGGAACTAGGAGTGAGCTCAATTGCACTCAACTATTAATACATGGCTGAGAAATTTGGAGTATAGCTAGGAAGAGAGAAAGAGGAAATGAACAATGGAAAGGCAAAAGTCAAATGACCATTAAAGTATTTGTAGGAATTCAAGCCAAAGAAGAGGAAATAAAAACTATCCCCCTGGGTCAAAGCGAGGCAGGGAAGATGAGGATTTTACTTGAAAATGGCAAGAAAGGATACCATTGGCACAAGTGACCAATAGTCTCACTATCATCATCAGATATCAGGGGTTGTCCCCAAATTCTCTTTTACCAACTTTTCATCTACTGCTAAACTTTTGAGTTAAACTACTTTTAAGGAATCTCTCACCAATGTATACTTTTTCTCTTATTTCAATATTTAGAAAATAATTTTCATGGCTGTACTCATTTGGGTGCCAACTGTTTGGTTTTCCCATTTCATTTTAGAGAAAATCTTAGAATCCTGTTTCTAGAATCTTTATCACACCCTCATTTTAGACACGTGGTGGTATGGTAAAAGTTAATTCATTTTGGATCATACTGTTATTACCTGCCTCAGATGACTATGAAAGCACACATATTCTGTGCCCTGAAAGAGCTCCCAATATCTGGGGGACTGAGATATGTAAATAGACAAATTCATCAAACTATGAAGTGCTATTATAAAGCAAAGAGTAGTTATATAGGTGTTAGAAGAAGCATTGAACACTTCTTATAAGCTAAAGGTAGAAAATGTTTAATGAAGGAAACCATGACATGAGTCTACATTACAAGGCATGTGTTAAAAGATAGGCAGTGAGGATCTCATACTACTGGTACATTGAGTAGCCTACTGCATGCCTTAAGCATTGAATTTTTCAAATTATGCCTTGCATTAAGCAGAGTTTCTTGAAGTATGGTCCTTCTACAATAATGAGATAATTTTAGATGTCATTGACAGGGCTCATTTGCTTGAAAGACCACAAAACCCAACTCATATGGACAAAACAGGGAAAGAGAATCAATGTGTTATATCTCTGATAAATCCAGGGCAAGTCAGGCTCCATGTATAGATGGATCAGTAATTCTGTCCCTGATGGTGCTGATGTATTCAGTTGACATTAAGGACTGGATAGTGCTAGTAAAGAAGATCAAGTTGTATAAGAACCTGTAGAACATGAAGAATGCAAGGGACTCATTGATCCTCCACTCAGGTCTACTTCCTAACTCACTTTCTCCCAATACACTGAAAACTCAGAGTATTGAATTTCTATGCTCCAAAAATTTTTTTTATATCTACTTTAGGTTTTATTTGGCCTCTACAGTTGTAAAACATAATTCAGAATAGATAAAAAATACACCCTATATAGAACTTATGATGTTCCACAAGCTCCTACTGAAACATTGTTGTTTCTCTCTGGCCTCTAAAATATTAGATTTAAAAAGATATCCAGGTCCCTATGGTCCAAGTCTTTCACCCACCCCACTCAGTCCAGAGTCCAAAATGAGGAAATAAATTGTGGACTTCTGCTTTTGTATGAGATATAGCAAGCTCTCTTGATTACATCTAGGAATTTTATACCCTCTGCACTCCCTTTCCTTTTATTCTATTCTTGCCTCCTCATCTAGAAACTCCACATCTCCCAACTTCTTGCTGGATTACCATGTATTCCACCCACGTCAATGTTTCTCACTCTACCATTTTTTGGTAGTTTCCTTTAGGCTTCTATCAGCCACTGATCTTTCTTCTTAGATTCTAGCTGTTTTGGTTTGCAATGTCATTGATGCTAAATTGAATCTCATGCATTTCTTTGATCATATCCTTCCCTTCACCTTAGATTTATTCTATGCTAGTAATGGTATGGGAGGCTGTGTATGTAGGAATACAAGAGATGTCTAGTTAATGAAAACTATCCTAGACCACTCCAACAATTCTACAAGAATTATTAGGGATCTCCTTCACACCTAAGAAATCCTACTTTTATTTATCAGGTGATATCTATGTATGTGCTTTTCATGGCTGCCTTTATTATTTTATTTGTTGATCAAATGATAGTCACCAAATTGGAATGTGAGTTCTTTCATTGCCCAAAAAACATTGGGGCATCTACTCTATGATTCCTCAAAACTTAGAACAGTCTTCTTATACCATTTTATCTCTGACCTGTAATTTCTCACTAATGTGTCCATGGATATGACTCTTTTCTTCTTTCTTTTTTCATTTTTAAAAAATTTATTAAAGTATATCACTCATACATTAACATACATAAACAATATGTGTATACTAATAGTTATGAACTTACAAAATAAACATACATAACATCATACAGGGCTCTCATACCTCACCCTGCCACCAATACCTTGCATTGTTGTGAAACATTTTTAACTAATGATCAAAGAACATCCTCAAAATATTACTACTAACCAAAGTATCTTACATTTGGTGTATTTTCCCCCAACCCATCTGATTATTATTATTAATATTATATCATTTATACATGAACATACATAAATAATAAGTATATAGTAAAAGTTGTGAACTTGAAAAGCAAACATGCATAACATTATACAGGGCTCCCGTACATCAACCCACTACCAACACCTTGAATTCTTGAGAGACATATGTTACAAATTATGCAAAAAAATACCTTACTACTAGCTATAGTCCATATCTTACATTTGGTGTATTTTTCCCCCACCTGCCCTATGATCATTTTAAAAAATATATTTTATTACTGAAGTTGTGAACTTACAAAATAATCATGCACATGTACAGAATCCCCATACAACACTCCTCTATCAATACACTGCACCATGGTGGAATATTTGTTACAGATTATGAGATAATATCATTAGACTTTTACCACCAGCCATGGTGATAGTGTACATTTGGCACACTTTATCCACACTCCCCCATCATCAACACAATTCACCTTTGTCATGGATGCATGAATATTACAGAATTGCTGTTAACCACAGTCCATAGGTCACTAGAGTCATATTTTCCCATACTTCTCCACAGTCCCACCATTCTGTAATAGTGACATACACTGCTCTAACTCACAAGGGACACTCTTACATCTGTACCATCAACCACAATTCTCATCCACCTCTGGCTTTACTGAGTTATTCAGTACTTAGATTATTATCTAGCTTTCTTTCAATTGACATTTACATCCCTTGAGTACCATTTCCAGCCACTTTCACATTTATAAATTAGCTGTTACTATAATGTGTTACCATCATCTCATTACATTTATGCACTTTTACAGTAAAGCTAATTAAAATTTCTATATACATTAAGCATAGTAGTCTATCTCTGTCCTCCTCTTATCTCCTGTAAGAATCTACCACCTACAACCAGGTCTTGAAGATGTTTTCCTACATTTTCTTCTAGAAGTTTTAAGGTTCTTGGTTTTATAGTTAGATTTTTTTTTATCCATTTGAGTTAATTTTTGTATAAGATGTGAGATGGGGTCCTTTTTCTTTTTTTGGCTTTGGATATTCAGTTCTCCCAGCACCATTTGTTGAAAGGACTGTTCTGCCCAAGGTGTGTTGGTTTGACAGGGTTGTCAAACCAACAATCACCAACAATCCTGTGAGATGTGAGGGACTACTTCTGAACCATCAGTTTGGTTTCATTGGTCTATGTGTCTGTTTTTATGCCAGTACCATGCTGTTGTTACCATGTAGCTAGGCAATATGGTTTAAAATCTGGAAGCAAGATGTTTCTGCCTATTTGGGACCCCTTATCCTTCCAAATAAATTTAATAATTGTGTTTCCATTTGCAACGGCAAGAACCAGGAAGGAAGGAGGGCCCAACAGTGGGCTCCTGATACTTATGGCTATGCTTTTGAGCCTATACACCTGCAATAAGAATAAGGCCTAGAGTAGCACTGTGCCTGGGAGTTTCCTCCTGACAGCCTTCATGTTACTCAAATGTGGCCACTCTCACAGCCAAACTCAGCATGTAGATGCAGTGCATTCCCCCCAACGTGGGACATGACACACGGGGATGAGCATCCCTGGCACCGAGGGATCACTACCACATATCAGCTGAAGATGCAACTAGAAAAGGACCTTGAATTAAAGGTTCAACACGGATCAGCAGAATATCCCTGTCTACATATAATAACATGACTTCAAAATGCTGTTTGACCTAATGTAAGGGGGAAATGGAAAGGAGAAATGAGAATATAAGGCTATGAGTCTCTAAAAAAGAGTCTGGAGGTTGTCAGAAGGAATGCCCTTATGCACAACTGAGCAGAGTCTGAGAGACAGATAAAGTAGATACAACCCCAGGTATTGGTTCTTTTGAGGGATAAAGAGACCCACGGGTCCTATGGTCATGACAGATGGGGCTCACTGCCATGGCAAATGGCCCTTCTTTGGAGCTGTTGTTTCTGAGTGATGGAATTGGACTCAGAGGGGATCTCTTTTCACAAGACTTGCATGCTACTTTAATGGAATTGTAGTTGGTGCTGGGGTTTTAGATATATTTAGGGGTTTTGAATCTCTGGACTGATAATATGACACCCAGGCCCAGAGCCTAAACAGACTTCAGCTCCTACACTTTGATTTATTGGACTTACCCCACTCAGCTAACATCGAGTTCAAGAAGGTCAACCACCACACCATGGAGCCTAGAGTGTCTACAACTGAAAACAGGAGGAGTGCATCCAGTATCCATGTGGAATCTAAGCCCCCTCTTGACATAGATGTGCAATGGACACAACCAATCCAATGTCCACAGAGAAAATGTGGAATGGGTGTGGGAAGGGTAGCCATGGTGGCTGCTGGGTTTGGGGAATGGGAGGAAGAGATGAGATGTGGAGGCGTTTTCGGGACGAGGAGATGTCCTGGGTGGTGCTTCACAGACAATTATGGGACATTGTAGATCCCCCCAGGGCCCACTGGATGGAACATGGGAGAGTGTGGGCTATGATGTGGACCATTGACTGGGGGTGCAGTGATGCTCAGAGATGTACTTACCAGGTGCAATGGATGTGTCACGATAATGGGAGAGAGTGTTGCTGTGGGGGGAGTGGGGGGTGGGGGTGGGGGGGTTGAATGGGACCTCATATTTTTTGAATGTACTTTTAAAAAAATAAATAAATAATTTAAAAAAAAAAGAATTGCATTGAATGTGTATATCAAATTGTGTAGAACTGAAAACTTAAGGATATTTAGTCTTCCAGTCTGTGAGCATGGAATGTCATTACAATTATTTGGGTTTTTAAAAATTTCTTTTAATAATGCCTTGCTGTTTTCTGAATACAAGTGCTTGACATCCTTGGTTAAGTTTATTCATAAATATTTCGTTCCTTAATCATTATCATAAATGGAATTTTTTTCTGTCTTCTTTCTCAAATTGTGCACTACTAGTGTCTTTTAAAGTCTATTTCATCTGATATAAGTATAGCTAATCCAACTTTTTGTTTTGTTTTATTTATTGTTTACTGCATGCATGGAGTATCTTTTTCTAGTCTTTCACTTTCAATCTACTGGTATCCTTGGGGCTAAGGTAGGTCTCTTTCAGACAACATATAGATGGCTCATGCCTTCTTATTCTTTTCACCTGACTGTGTCTTTTGATTGGGGAGTTTAATCCATTAATATTCAATGATATTAGTGTAAAGGCAGCCCTTACTTCACCCATTTTGACCTTTGGGTTTTATCTGTCATATTTTATTTTCACCAGTCTTGAGTTTGTTAGTTACTTTTACTGATATAACCTTAATTTCTAGATTCTTTTCCAAGTCTCTCTCTCCTGTCTTTTCTTTTCAGATGTAGCACACCCTTTATTATTTTCTTCAAAGCTTGCCTCTTGTTTACAAACTCTCTCATTTCTGTTTATCTATGAATATTCTAAACTTGTCCTCATTTTTTAAAGACAATCTTGCCAGATATAAGATTCTTGGTTGGAAGTTTTTCTCTTGCAGTAACTTAAATGTATCATACCACTGTCTTCTTGCCCCCATTAATTCTGATGGGAAATTGGCACATAATCTTATTGGGTATCCCTAATAAGTTATGCATTGCTTTTCTCTTGCTGCTCTCAGAATTCTCTCTTTGTCTTTGGTATTTGACATTTTGATGAGTATGTGTCTCAGAGATGGTCTGTTTGGATTTATTCAGATGGGAGTACATTGTGCTTCTAGGACATGGATAGCTATGTCCTCCAATAGGGTTGGGAAATTTTCTACCATTATTTCTTCAAATAATCTGCCCCTTTTCCTTCTCTTCTTTCTCAGGGAAACTCTTAACACATATGTTTGCATGTCTCTTGCTGTTGTTTATTTCCCTGAGAACTTGTTCAATTTTTCCTACTCTTTTCATCCTTTCTTTTGTATGTTCACTTTTGGAGGTCATTTCTTCAAGCTCACTAATCCTTTCTTCTGCCTTCTCAAAACTGCTGTGATATGATTCCAATGTATTTTTAATTTCATTTATTGTAACTTTCATTCCCTTAAGATCTGCTATTTTTCTATGTATACTTTCAAATTCTTCTTTGTGCTCATCCAATATCTTCTTAATATCCTTAATCTCTTTAGCCATCTCATTGAACTTATTAAGATGATTTATTGGAACATCTATGGTTAGTTATTTCAACTCCTTTATGTCATCTGAAGACTTATCTCATTCCTTTAATTGTGCCAAATCTTCCAGTTACTTGTTACAGATTTTTTTGTTGTTGTTGATGGTTCTGTCTTGACATCTGGCTTACTAGATGTATTTATTCTGAGTGCATTTTCTATCTTTAATTTGGGTTTTTTGTGCCCTTTATCTCTTGCTAGTTGTGTAGTAGGAGCCAAGGATATAGTTGGTGCTGTAAGCTTGAAGACTCAAGCTGCCCACATTGCCCCAGGGAATCATGAAGGTTCTCCCACCTTTCTCCTTTGCCAGGGGCAGGGACAGAAACACAACTGTGTGTAATAATCCAGTTATGAAGACCTAGAATGTAGTTGCCCAGAAAGACTGACTAAGTTTCACTCCCCTTCCTCCCCTTCTTGGGGTGGGGATGGAGCTGCAGATGTAGGTAGAAATCTATGTCATGCAGGTCCAAAATGACCACAGTAGCCCCAGTACACTTCCAACTAGTCAGTCTATGCCAGTCAAATGTATCTGCAGTTACCCAGAGAGGCTGGAGCAGGTCCCACCAGCTTCTTCCCTGCCAGAGGTAGGATTGAAGTGCTGCTAGGGCAGCAGGCCAGTCTGTGTGGGAAGAAGCTGGTCCCTAAGGTAGCTGTGATTTACAATTAGCCCAGCTTCCCCTTATGCTGGGGTGCAGTCAAAATGGTGGCTACCCTCCTCTTTCCAACTTGGACAGTTTCAAACATTAACTGTTCTTAGGCTTATACTTTAGCCACCCAGATTTACTAATGAGTAGCTGAAGTCCATGGCCAACTGTCTTTTCCTCCCCTGATTTGGTAAAGGGAGCTTCCAACTCCAGCCAAAGAATAACTCCTGAGGCAGCTTGCACAGCCAGAGCAGGATGATCACTAACCTCCATGGCATGGCCTGTATTTTCCTAGAAAAGTTGGTGGAGGTACCACCTTCCTCCCTGCTGGAGGTAGGGCTGGTGCTTAAACTAGTACTACAATTCGATCTGGATGGAAAGAAGCCAGTCACTACCAGCACTGTGATTTTCAGTCCGCCCCACTTGCCCACATGCCACAGGCAGTATTAAAATGGTAGCTATCAGCTTCCTTTTGACCTGAACAGGTTCAAACTTTAGCTGTTCTTAGGATTTTCTGGCCAAATTTACTAATCTGTAGCTGAAGTTAGTGTCCAACCATCTCTTCCTCCCTTGGTTTTGGGAAATGGAACTTCCGATTCTGGCCACAGACAATGGTCTCTTTGGTGTGGAGAGCTCTACTTATGAATCTTCTCTGCAGATGAGCAGTCTTTTCCTTCGATTTTTTAAAGTATGTTGCAGGATGCCCTTCTGATCTCTTGGAGCCCCCAAACAGGTGCTTTAGATAGTTCTGAGTGATTACTAATTGCCCTGTAGCATAAGCTGTCTCTAGGAGGAAATTACTCTGCCACCATCTTGCTGGTTGTCCTCTTTTCTTCATTTTTAAATGCCCAAGACCAAGCAGGGGGCCTGGCACAGAATAAAGTTTCAGTAAATTCAGAATGTTGAGAAACGGAATATAAAAATGAATAAATAAACAAAATTGGCCAAAGTAAATGGTGAAGTTGAAAACACACAATGGGATATAAAGTGAGACAAACGAAAAATTGCTTTAGTGAAGCAAACTGAGTTGGACACATGTGGACAGAGCTATAGTATACTTTTTACTACCCAGAATTTTTAATATAAATTTCCCTGGAACAAAAGGTACCCAAAGAAAAGGACTCTGCCTGAATCAGAAATCACAGTATCTCCTCTCTGTGGAATGGGGCCTGACAGGTAATATGTACTCAAAGAAAATTTGGTAAAAAATGTGTGTCACTTAGGGTTACAGAAAAACTGAACTGAGGCTGATTTAAACCCCACAGAAGTTGATCAGCTCACAGAGGTCCACAGGTAGGGTAGATTTTGAGATAGACTTAATCCATGGTTTCTAGATCAGTTTTCCAGCTAGTTTCCTGGCAGTGCCGTCTTCTATGTAATAGCTTCCATTAGAAAGACACAGGTAGCAAATATTTTTAGTTTCTTACCAGGCAATGTAGATTCGCACATCCTGCTCTTTCCAAGTTATATGTGATTTATGTGACTCACTTTTGTTCATGAATGTGAGTGGAAGTGATGTGAGTGTTTCTGGGTGGGGATTTTAAAAGACATTTTACATTGCCAAAGTGGTCAGCAATGCTCTAGATAGTTGCTGCTCCCACAGTCTCTTTGTCCTGGGGAAAGGATAGTACAGAGGAGAGTCCCAGATGTCTTGTGATTGAAATTAGTGTGGAAAAGATATAAATTGTTATTTTAGTATACCGGCAACCTAGTCTCTCCACACTAACAAAAAGAGAAAGCTACTCCTGAATGATCTCCCAGAAAAGCAAGTAGGAAGGAAGTCCTTCCTCAGAATCCCTCCCAAATCTCTCCTTATAACTCATGAGTGTGAATTCACATTGCTACATCAATCATTGTCAGGAAAGATCACTGCCTTGGACCAGTCTGACCAATTTCTAGATCTTGCAAGTGGATTTTAAATTACTTTGCTTCTCATGTGTGTGTGTCGTGTATGTGTGTGTTTGTATGTGTATGTGGAGGGGAGTATGGAATCCAGAATAAAAACAATATTCTTTTAGATAAGAACAAGGAAATTTATATCCACAGGTCAATGTAATCTTTCCCTTCAATATGTTTAAGAGGGTGTTTAGCAGCAAGTCTTCTTAAGCACAGCCAGTAGAAACATCGTATTGTATATTTCCCATTATCTCAGCTGGACCATTCACAATAGAATATCACCATCTCAAACATTTTGTGATTTTACTCCCCACCCCCAAACACACACAATTTTGGGGCAAGAAATGAGGGTAAGAGGAGAGAGGAGTAATTATAATATAAATTCATTTTTTTACCTTGTAAATCACAAAATGAATTCCAAATAACTGAGAAAAGCCAATTGCCCTTATTGGACTTAAAAGTACCATTAGTGCAGAACATCAGCAAGTAATGAGGGCAATCTTTGCAATTCATGTTTATAAATTTTTAATTAAAATTTGTCATCTGTCCATGTATTTCCCAAAAACCAAAACAGGGGCTCACTACACACAAAAGATCATTTAAAAATCAAAAACACTCCTAGAATATTCTATTTAGTCCTTTGAGCAGCTTATGTCAATTTCAACATTAGAATGAGTTACATGGGGAGAAAGTGCCTGTATGTACTTGATCCGAAAAGTTTATTAACCTTATTCTAAAATATGCATAAATATTATAGCTAATAACTGCTGTGTTTATTTTTCTCAAGCTCAAAAAGAAGTAAATTATATCAAATTATACTAAAATCATTTTGGAGATAAAGACCTTTCTAAATAAAATCTGGTAGCATTATATAGACAAAAGTGAACTTACACTTACTTTATCTGATTTATGAGAAGTAACACCTTTGATTATGAACATCAAATTTGAAACTACTGAAAAGGCACAAAATGAAAACAAGGCTGAAGTCTTAAATACCACTGACAATTCAGAGATTGCTAAGCATTTATTCCCTATGTTTTCCTTTTAGCTTATGGAAAAACCTTCCAAATTTGTCTGTTAGATCAACTGTGAATCTAAAATGCATTGCTCATTTACTAATACGTGAATGCATTTGGCAGTGTGAGGGAAGAGAGAGAGTGCCTTGGTTGTAAATGTAGTTAATTGGATAAGCACTACCATGCCCAAATGCAGACAATAAGGCCTTTGAAAATGTTATCTTCTGGATTATGTCTTTGAGTAATGTTGCTCATTTTATTTCTCCAAGATGTTTTCAAAATGGAGCAGCAATTTCTAGAAATGTTACTACCTGCAGTCATGAAAATTATCCTTGTGCCAGGTATCAGGGTCTATAAAAAATCAGCACAGCACAAAAATGATTCATTTCCTAAATCATTTTATTGCAAGTCCTGTAATGGGAAATACAGAGAGTCTTAACATCTGAAAGGTTTACCCTCTATGACTAGAAAAGGAAAATAGTAAAAATGCAAATATTTAAGACAAGGCAACAATCTAAGAATTATGTTAGAACCTTGGTTAACCAGAACTAGAATCTTCAATTTCTTTCTTTTTTTGTCTTTATTTTTTTAATGTTACATTAAAAAAAAAATGAGGTCCCCATATACCTCCACCCCCTCACCCCACTCCTCCCACATCAACAACCTCTTTCATCATCGTGGCACATTCATTGCATTTGGTGAATACGTTTTTGAGCACTGCTGCACCACATGGATAATGGTTTACATTATAGTTTACACTTTCCCCCAGTCCACCCAGTGGGCCATGGCAGGACATATAACGTCCAGCAACTGTCCGTGCAGTATCACCCAGGACAACTCCAAGTCCTGAAAATGCCCCCACATCATATCTCTTCTTTCCTCTCCCTACCCTCAGCAGCTACCATGGCCACTTTCTCCACACCAATGCTACAATTTCTTCCATTACTAATCACAATAGTTCCTCAACTAAGAGCCAGAAGAAACTCCAGAGGTCATCTAGTAGAATCTTTTAGCAACATAGTATTCTCTTCTACAGCAGCCCTTTTACAGTGGTTATCTAGCCTTTACAAAAATATTTGCAGGAGTTGGAATTTACTTTCTCAGGATTGCCTATTTCAGCCTATTATAGTTCTTATCATTAGATCATTATTTGTCGATTGAGATGAAATCATCCTTTTGCTAACTTGGCTCTAACTTTTCATTCTAAAATGACAAAAAATAAATCTTCTTATTCTTAAATTAATATGGCAGTCTACTTTTAGGCTGGGGGGAAGACAGAGGAAAGAAGCAAATCATGAAAAATCAAATAGGAATCAATTTTTTTAAAATTTAGTAATCAACTTCTTTGAGTATTCTCTATGATACATCCATATTTAGTCTCAAATTCTAATCCTTATCTTCTCACAGCAAGAAACAAACTTAATCATGCCATTCTTCAGTATAAAATACTCAAAGAATTTAAAGATAATATCTTAGGATGATGTTAAACTTCTTTCCATGGTTTATAAGGACATGCTTGCTCTGGCCTCAAGCTGCCCCCCTCTCCTCCTCCACTTCTCCTCCCTGTCTGGAAATCAACAGTTCATGCACACTAAATGCATTTCAGTACTTGGAAACACCATGCTCACTATTTCTTGCACTTACTTCTTGAGAGTTTCACTGTTCTCTCTGTCATGAACATTTTTGCATATTTCTTGCTTTTTATAATCAATTGTGGCCTCATCTCAGACTTCTCTTATTGTGGGAAGACTTCCCTGACCATACAAACTTGGGTGTGATATTATATTACAAAGCACTCAACACTTAATTGTCCCCCTCTTTAGGACTGTAGGCTACAAAAGAGCAATAGCTGTATCCAACACATTCTTTCTTTCAAACCTTGCTTCTATTTTAATGCATCGGATATAGTTGATGTTCAATGAATATTTGTTGGATTTACTTTCCTTATTATTTAACCAATATGGACGTATAAAATAGTGAGGCAGGCAAGAAGCCTGGAACTGCATTTTATGTAATTGATACCATGTTAGTGCCTGGCTCCATTACACAAGGACTGTTTCAACCTTGAACATGGCCTTTTGTTTCAATGTATCACCGTATGTTCCCAAATTGCTATGCAAGACTGATTGTTCCACAGTCTCCTATTAATATCTTCCCTGGACATAATGTTCACTTTTATTTGTCTAAAATCCTCCAAATCGTCAAGTGATTTTTAAAGGTAATTGTTCACATTGCAAGTAGAATTCACTATTCTATGATTGGATGGCACAATTGAAATATATAAAAGCATCATGATCTGAGTTATGATGACATAGTAAGACATAAATCACAATTGTCACTTTTTATTTGACAGGGTTGGGACTGACATACAGGAAGAAGGCTTCAAATGAATCTTTTTTCTTCTTTCCTTTGCTGAACTGTTCATGTTCAGCTCATTAGTCTTGAAATAACACAGTAGAATGATCTTTTAGGAAATTTAAATCATTTGAACAATACTCATTCCAGAGTTTCTGGAAAGGGTAGCATATGTCCCTACTAAAATCTTTAATATTAATGGTTTTGATTCTTGCTTTCTTCAAGGACACAGCATTGTGTCCCCAGAACTCAAAGGGCAGGAAGCGGCCAAGGGGAGAGGAGTCCTTTACCACCCTCCTCCCCATGCCAGAAAGGCTGTTCCTTTCATGCTACCCTTCTCCAATAAGCAGCATCCAAGATCTTATGACAAACGTGATCTAAGAAAATAATAAAGTAATATACCACCAGAATCAATAACAGAAGAAAGATCACACACACACACATGCACACGCACACAATATGTAGTTTTGCAACATCTGGGGAAATATGGTATCAAGGCACAAATTAGATATCAACATGTCACCAACTTTAATCCTTCTGCATTACCCTAGCATGGTGTTTAAAATGCTGTTTCCATACTGGTCTTCCCTAAAGGGCTTTCCTCTGAAAACTGGAAACTGCTCCGGGTATTGCTTACATCTCTAGTGTCTGCTACTGAGGACAGTCAGACGTAGCGATGAAGAACATGGGCTTTGAAATCTGAGACACATGTGTGTGAATTCTGGCTCCACTGCCCAATGGCATTGCAATCACACTTTCTTTCTTCTGAAAAAGGGGGAAATAACAGAGCTTTCTTCTTAAGTGTGTTATGAGGATCAAATAAGATTTTACTCATGAAATGTGTAACCTTGTTAGTGACTCATAATAACTTCCCAAGAAAATTTGGCCATAAGAATAATGAGAGTGATGATGGCAATAATGATCTACTTTGGAACATTAACAAATTGGTAAAAGTTATAGGATATATTTATATTTTCTTCATCCAAAGAATATTTACTTCAGTCATATATGTAAACTGAAATGCGAAGATTTTTACTATATTGCCCAAGATCATACGTCTAATCAGTGAGAGGGCTTAGATTTAAACCAAGATCTGTCTATCTCAAAGTCCATGTTCAAAACTAATCTACCATATTGCCATCATGCCCCTTTGTACAATTGGGAAAAGAAATGCATCTCATTATAACATGACAAGCCTTCGTTCTGGGTCTTTGCCTTATATCCTTAGACCATTGTCTGGAAACAGCATATTTCATTGCTAATTGCTAGCCATGTGACCCTGAGTATATTTAACCTATGCCTCTGTTCCCTCAGTTATAAAATGTAAAATGGACATCAAAATACAATTATCTATTTTGCAGCGCTGTTAAGAAAATTAAATAAGTTTATAGGCTCAAAGAACATAGAGCCTTGCCTACTATATGGAAAGCATTATGTGCCTTAGTTTATTTTTATTAGTTTTATTATTATTATTATTTATTACCATTATGATTAATTAAAAGTGTGAGTTAAAGGAATGCCTTCACTTATGAGAACCCACTGGCAGTGGCTTCATAGTGATATAGTCTTACTTCATGTAATAAGAGACCTGGAAATGGGCTGCCCTTGGCCTTGGTTCTATGGCTCAATGATGCCCTCAAGGATCAAAGTCCTTACCATCTTTTCACTGCACTATGCTTAGAATATTGACTTTTCATTCTTACAGTTTCAGGATAGTTGCTAGAGCTCTAGGACTCACACTTGCATTCCCATAAGGAAGAAAGGACAAGTAGATCAAAAGACAGCACAAATGATGATTGGCCCTTTCATCAGAAAAATGAAAATTTTCTCAGAAGGCTATCCCTGCATCCCAAAAGACATCTTTTTAGGCTTCCTTGACAAAACTATGTTACATAGCTTCCAAGGTAGACTAGGAGAGTGAAAGACAGTGACTTTTTAACTTTTCTGGGTTCTGTGTTGGTGATGACCAACAAAAATGGCAGTTTGGGAATGGGTGCTGGGTTGGCAACAGAACCTACCCACTATATTCAAATTTATTCTGAAACTTGAAAGGCCTAAAAGGTGAAGGAAGTTGATAGTGAAAGTGTCAAAATTCATTCAACTCTTGGTTTTTATTTCAAAAGCGTTGAACAAAATACAGGACAATTCTGTTAAGCTGAAATAAAGGTAGTGTCTGAGTGAGCAAAACACTTGATTAAAACATTGTATGTGAAATTCTGTATACTGGGTCCCTGTGACCACATAGACCCTGTCAATGGGAATCTGACCTTCAAACCCTGAAAAGTCATAAAGGCCAAACACAATCCAGAAAGAATATTACCTAATAAATAAAAACACATATGAAAATTACGTTTTTTGTAGATGAATAAGATTTAAATTGAAGGTTTATGTAACTGTTTCCACTGGATGTACTCTTTGATTTGTGGATTAAAGAGTTCTTTTGTTTTTGTCAAAACATCTTCTCATTTAAAATAGCATACAAAGTTGTGTCACACACAGGCAAAAAGGTTCTTTAAAAGGTTTAAATCAAACATCTAGTTACTCTGAAGATAATTATTTGCTAAGTCTATATCTGAGACCAAACTTTAATAAAAGAAAACTAATAATCTTTGCAAATAGACATATGAATGAGTGACCAAAATTATAGAGAAGATAGAAAAGATTCTGCATAAAGACAAATGAGAAAAAGAACACCATCATTAAATGCCTTTATCTGGGACGTGTTTATTTTCTGACAAGTTATAGCCTTTCCATATACCAGCATGTGTGTAAATGAGCTGTTGGTCAAGGATATGCCACAAATGACTCTCTCTAAAGCCTTGGGTAGAGACCCACTTGGCTTTAAGTGCTGAATAGGCCATTTCCAATTGCATTACTTTGCACAGTTAATTTTTGTATCCGTTTCCTCATTACTAAAATCAGGAAGTAATTCCTGTCCTAATAAGTGGTCAAGTGGATTAAAATGTGAACATATACATAAAAAAGTCTTCAAAATGTCTGTCACAGGGAAAGGTCCCTTTCCATTCCCTCAGAAAGATCAGAGGGAATTTGGTGTCAGAAGGCTATCTACTTTGTGCCTGCTACATTTTGCCTGAATTTTTGCTTTAAGATATATCCCTTTCTTTGTGCTTTTTTTTTTCCATTGTTTTTATTTTTATTTATTTTTTCTTTCTCTTCTTTATTTTTGTTTAAATGTTACATTAAAAAATGTGAGGTCCCCATATACCCCCCAATTCCCTACCCCACTTCTCCCACATCAACAAGGAGCAGGAAAGCCCTGATCCAGGTGGGTACTCCCTTTTCACCAAGAAAGCATATTGGGAAAGCACAGATATTGGAGTCAGAATGCCTGGATTCATAGATTAACTACATTTTTTTTTTTCACTCATATGGCTACCTACCCTGACCAAGTTTTAAAAATTTCTCTGTACCTTAGTTCCTCATTTTTAAAGAAATAATTAAATAGTTCTTGAATCATAGGGTCATTTTAGGAGAGGAAATGAAAATAGTTCCTTGTGGTCCCTGCGGTGACCCCATGATTTGCACCCCTTAATATATCTGCCTTTGTGTAATCACCTCCCCTAAATGAAGGGAACTTTGACAGAAATGGTGAATAGAATTGCCAATAGAATCTCTCATCAGTAATGGAATATTACCCGCATGATTGCATTATATTATACGGCAAAGATGGAAGGGTTTTTCAGATGTGCTTATGGTCTGATCAGTTGGCTATGACACTCAAAGGGGAGTTTAACCTGGAGAGGACTGGCCTAACCTGGTGAGCTCTTAACAAAAAAGATGAGGCCTTTGTTAAGACTGGAAGTAAGGAAGTAGCAGATTTTCTGTCTCTCTCCTCCCCACTTCCCCCTGTATCTCTCAATCCTGCCTTTGAAGAAGCAAACAACTATGAATTCTACAGCTCAAGGAAATGAATTCTGCCAATTTCCTGAGGAAGTTTGGAAGCAGATCCTTCCTTAGTGGAGCCTCCAGATGAGAATGTATTCCAGTCCTCAACTTGATTTCACACTTGTGAAACCCTGAGAAAAGTGTCCAGATCAGCTGTTCTGGATTCCTGATCCATGGACACTGTGAAATAATAAATATGTATTATTTTAGCCTAGTGATCTTGTGGTAATTTGTTACACAGCAGTAGATAAAAAATATACTCTGGTTGTTATTAACCAGAATGAACCACTAGCTAATTTTTTCTTAGGATCCCTGTACCTTTGGGCTCTTCTGGCTTAGAGGTATTAATTTCCAAAGGTTTGGGGAAACACACCAAACTAAGGTCTTTACTGAGAGGAAAGGAAACATGGAATGAGAATTGGAAAAAAGAGTTATAAGTACTAACCATAGTGTCATGACCAGTTTAGAAACTGACTATAATAGTTTTATGAATTTACATTTTGTTTTGGTATAAATATATTTGCACCTATTTGTTAATTTCTTTTCTTTTCCTCTCTCTCAGCCCCATACTATCTAATGAAAGTGTGTCAATAATGTTTCATCTTATATCTCAGTATCTAAGTGACACAATATCAAGATAGGATCAAAACTCAGCTGAGAGAAGAGTGAGTATTGCCAGAGATGGGTGGAATTTGTGGTACATGTGTCTTCTCTTCCAGGACGTGGAGTCCCGTCTTCACTTGTATGTGAGATAGTTGCATCATATGAAGCAGACGTGTTGTGTCATTGTTATTTTTATTTGGACTCTAATATCGGTACAAGGGGTGGATGTAGATGAAGAACTGGCAAAGATTTCTGTGCCAGAACGGATGCTGTCCGCATGACACCATCACCATCAGCCCCTCTAGTCTACAAACTGTTGCCTAGAATCCTTTACCAGTTCCAGTTTAGAATTTTCCAATGAAGGAATTCATGTGATATATGTAAGGCAAAGTAAAGCAGAAGCTGATACTTCTTCAGAAAGCTGTGGTGGTCAGAAGTCAAGAGTCTTCCAGAGCTCTCCACAAACTCCCTTTTGAGGTCATGGTGGTATGCAGACTTCCTTATGACTGGTGACTTTATTCTCCAAATCCAGTGTCCAGTGATTCAAACTGTGTAGTGGCTACTTCTGCAGTCCTCAGTTATGGCCTTCCAGGTCTTCACTCCGCTAAACGTTTCCATATTAATGTGAGCCCTTATGCCTGTACTAATGTTTTTGGTCCTCTAATGCTTGTAATAGTCCCCCCCCCCTTTTTTTCTGACCAAGTCCAGCCTGTTATCATATGTAAAGTATAGTAGTTGTTATATCACTGTTAGCCCTTATTATTTACAAGTTCTATATTTGTGTGATTTGTGTGTAAACATTTCTTGTCTTACGTCTGTCTTAAGAGCATTCTTCAATAAATCACAAAACCACACATTGAAAAAGGGGTTTCTTTTCTATGATGGGTCAAATAAGTATGAAAAAAAAATATTATTTGTCTTCAAATTATTACTTGACTTCAATACACTTCCTGACAAGATGATTTGTTGTGAATGAGTAGACTGGAATGTCATCTATAGAGAAAGCAGATATGTTGAGTGACAGTTAAAGATTTATCAAACTCAAGTTTCTGTTCTGTTATAAATCACTTTGGAGCATGAGAAAAGTTTGTGCTCATTTATTTTATTCTAGGCAAGTTGGCTGAATAGAAGGAGTGCTCAAATCCAAAAACCATATCTCCAAATAGTCGTCTGTCAGGGGCCCTTGGAAAGTCCTTCTTCAGCAGCTAAGGTCTTAGATATTTGTCCATCAGGCAGCACTTCTTCCACTTAGTTCAGGAGGTCTTCATGACTTGGTATTTGGAGGGCAGGATATTGCAAGGCTTGTACCATTCTATAGTCACACTATAATTTAAAGAAGCTGCAACAAAGGCATAGGGAGAAAATATGAGATATCTTTATTGCTTGCTTTATATTGTATTATTACTTGGTAATATTACTACAGCAATTTGATAATATTACCATTATAAAATGGAGTTAGCCTGTCTCTGAGTACCCCAAACTAAGGAAGAAAATTTGAATTTGGATATCATAATTGTAATCATCTCGGGTTTAAGAAGAAATGGAGACCCTTTACACGGGAAAAATAGTGACCAGATCATGCCCATGGAGTTTAACATTACATAAAATTATTTTTGACCATCCCTCCTAAGAGGAGCTGAATTCCATTGTTCATGCCTTTAAAACAATTTAAAGAAAAGAACGGCACCAGTTTTTTTTTTAAATGCTTAATTTCTTAGCACTGTCTTAATATTTTAAAAGCCTTGGTTTTAAAAAATAGTATATATTCAAAAGTACAATAATCATAAGTGCACAGACTGTTGAATAACCACAAAGTGAATAATCCATGCACCTGCCATCCCTATCAAAAAAGAAAATATGATTAGTATCCCCAAGCCTCCATCATCCCTCTTCCCATCCAAAACCTACCTTCTGTCTTAAAGGGAGCATTTATCCTGGCTTCTAACGTTATAGATTAATTTCACGATAAATGGAACCACACAGTATGTATTCTTTTCTGTCAGACTTATTTGGTCAATATTATGTTTGTAGGATTCACCTAAGTTACCTCATCTAATACAAGTTCATTTTTTTATTGATATAAATATTCCTTTGTACAAAAATACTTTGCAGTATTTATCCATTTTAATGTTTATGGGCAATCGGGTTATTTCTAGTTTGGGGCTATTAGCAGTGTCCATGTCTTGAAACAGAGCAGCTAGGAAATTTACCGTCTGAATTCTGAGCATAGCTGAAAATATTTTAAGTCATGTAAAGTGGTATTTGCAGAGCCTGGATTCCAGGAAGAATAAAAGAAAGCCCTATTACTCAGAGAGCCTCTCAGTGTCCCTGTAGAAGTTCAGTATTATTTATAAATTCTAAAAATAGATATTGGATTATGTTTGTGTTTTGGTCTTTTCCTCTGGGTGTATTAGATTGTATTAACTTTAGAGGTTTCACTTTTACTTGATTAAATTGTGATTAGGACTTTGATTGGACCAGGTAAGTAAGATGTTGGATATCTGCTCCCTTGATGGGAGAGGACTCACAGAGAAAACAACAGCAGAGGAGGGAGTTGGAGTTTTTTGGAGGGTGGAACCCCAGGAAGTAAATACGCAGGAAAAGAACACAGAGGAATAGAGACAGCTCCATAGATAAGGCAGAAGCCCTGGGAAGAGACAGAGCCTGATAGTCTACAGCTAACCTTGTAGAAAGAACAGAGTATCTGAGCCCGGAGTGGAGAGGAACAAGCCCTGGGAGAGAGACGAAACTTATTCCAGGCTACATCTGATATTGGAAAAAGCTGGGACTGCAGAGTCTTAAGAGGAAGAGGGAGGCTGAACCCTTGCAGATATTGGCAATCATCTTGCCCCAACCTGTAGCAACAGATTTGGAGGAGGGAAGTAACTTATGCTTTATGGCCTGGTAACTGTAAGCTTCTACCCCAAATAAACGCCCTTTATAAAAGCCAACATATTCCTGCAATTTTGCATCAGCACCCCTTTGGTTGACTAATACAGTCCTTCAGAGAAACTCACATAGTTTCCCATAAAGGAACTTCTATGTGCTAATTGCTGGCCTTTTGCTTTATTTTTCTCTTTGCCAGCCAAAAGAAGAAAACCCACAAAAAAAACAACAAAGAGCTCCATACAAATTCCTATAATCCAGGTTATAGGGCAATTTAAAAATTGGACCCCACGGAGAGACAATTGGAAAAATCATTGCTTACTTGATGGTACACTCCCATCACTGATCAATACAAGGCCCTGTTTTATCTATGCATTTATCTATTTATCTACATTTGTTTATTTTAATAATAACTAAGCATCTCTGAAATTACTACCCAACACAAAAATCTAATACGGGCAACAACTTGTATTTATCTACAAGCCCTGCCCTTTCTTAAAACCCTGCCTTCCCACCTGAACTAACCAATATCCTAAGTTTCGTGTTTATTACCTTGACTACATTTTCATGTAATTTTATCGATACACACTGATTCAAAAAATTATGCTTTTTGAAAGATTTTTCTAAATTCTTACCAAAAAATGTAACAGGGTATATTTGTTTTTCAGAACTTAGATCTTTATTAAATACTGTATTGCTGGACATCTACTTCTGGTCAGGATGGAATAATTGGCACTAGACTAGTTCTTCTGCTATGAATATCTAAAACTGGTTAACAGTGTTTGATGTGATTGCTCTCAGGCCTTGGATAACAGGCAGAACATGATAACAATCCCTGACAGAAAAGAAACTCATGAGGTAAGCTCCTCTATTGGCCTCAGCTTTCTGCTGGAAGACAATTTCCTGAATGATGCAGAAGGAGTTGATCCCACTTATATGAAAAGACAGAGATCAGAATTCCAAGTTGCTGAGACGGCTGTAAAGTATGTGGCAGGGCACCACAGAGGAGGGAGTTGCATAGAGAAGAGACCCTAGAAGATTTGCCAATTCCTTGGCTAAAAACTGGGCTGCATCTCTACAGGACCAGCCTTCTGGAGTATTACCAGGGAGTAACTGCTTTGGGGTTAAGGATAAAAAGGTGATAAAGGAGATGAAGAAATGCTGGATGATACTGCAGACCAACCAGAGTGAATAAACCAGTTTTGGAACAAACAGAAGAGCCCTTATTACTACCCTGGCCATCCAGCTGAGAAACCAAATGACCACTAAAGACTTCGCCTTAGAATAAAGTCTACTCTAGACCTGTACTAACACAGACCAGAATCAAGGGAGAGTGCTATGATGATCCAACAGCTACTAATTCTATTCTGTTTCTTCAGTTTTTCTTTGAATGAGCTTGGGTTAAGCTACTCAGTCTGGCCTAGCCTCAGCAAGTATATAAAGTGGCTCAGGAAGTGGGTGTGCATATTGATTTCACATATCTTCAAGGTAAATTAACAGCTTCACTGTGTTACATAGGCATTTCCCTTTAGTCTAAAGTAAAACCTAATTACAATGCCCCTGTGTTCCAATGGCTCCAGTTTAGAGAATACTTTCTTTCACAAGCACTTCTTAAATTCAGACCAAGCAATAACAAGATAATAGAATCATTCTTAGAATCATTTCTGAAGATAGGAATTTTCAATCATATGAACAATTCTGGGCTCAGGTCCGACAAGTGCCGATGACAACAAAGGGGTCTGATGCACGGACACTAATTGAACTCCTGTCTGTAGGAACAAGTAAGAGATTGAGCTGGGAAAATGGAGAGAGTGTTTTTACCCTTTGACCTACTTTCCTTGGGGCAGAAATTGTTGATCTTCATGACATAAAATTCCTACTTTCTTTCAATGTTGTTCAGTATACAAGGGGACACATTTTCCCCCACTATATATATGAATGCCTTCAGAGCAAAAAGGGTAAGAGAGCATGATTTCTCATCAAAAAGGCTTTCAACATTTGCAGACAGTATATGTTCTCTTTCACTGGACAAATAAATAGTCAATCATTGATGAAGCATGGAGACCTGTCATATATTGCTGACAAACAATGAGCATAATCTGTTAGTACCATTTTTTTCTGTGAGGTGGAAAGCCACATGTAAGTCTAAGACTATTTAGGCATTGTTCCATATTCTTCCCAAACATCATGGCTACCTACAATAACATTATATTATTATTATTATTATTATTATTTTCTCACACTTTCATTTTTATATTATATTTGAGAGAAGAGAACACTCTATTGGTCTCTGGCTGTCATTATTTTTATTCCAGGTTAGAATAGTAGTTGAACTGTATTCACTTACACCAGTTGAAATATGTGGTGCACATCAATACAGTTTTGGCATTGGTTACTGTTCAATTAATATGGTAGATAAGTCCTGACTGTGTCACTATCATCACATTTTGATATATGCCAATCCATTTAATGGATTTTATATTGACTGGGTCAGTAAAGGAAAAGGGGTCAGAACAATGAAGGGAGTAGTTTTAAAAATTCACCAACAAATCTTCCAGTTAAGGAAAACTAGATACTTTTGGACATCTATATTTAACAAATATACTGACAATTGCTTAGTCCTGCACTTTATGTTCCTTTTGTAGAGGATAACTGAGTAATAGACAGAGCTTTTTTTTCCCCAGTGACTCGGGTAGAGTATTTTACTTCAAAAACCCTATTGAAGCTCCCTTCTTAAAAGTCTACTATATTTATCATGCTCTGAAAGAACATGCAAGCCTTTTCTAAAGTATTAGGGAACCAATCCAATAAAATTTCAAAATATAGACATATTACATCTTCTGTTTTTTCTGTAATTTAACATATCAGAATAATTTACCAAAGTGATGTGCCTGTTGAACAGATGTTTGCATATTCATGTTCAAGAGAGATCAAATTAATTCACATACTCATGAACATATGTCTAATCAATACTTTTTAAAGGGTCATTTTTCAGGCAAGTCCTCTGCCTTCAACAACAGAAACTTGACTTACTGTAATTGGAGTTTATATCATTCCACAAAGCTTAAAGTAAAGCAGCTCACTGAAAATATTACCTTAATTATTTATTGCTATCGTGGTAATATCTTATTATCAAGGTACTATCCAGTTACTATTATTTTAGACAGGAGGAACATTTTTTGGATGGACAGTCTAGTTTTTAATTCATTTCAGTTTGTATGTTGGAGAACAATGCAAAGCTTTTTATATATAAAGGGTAAAAGGCCTGAAAAAGAGAATATGACCATTTTTGTAATTTAAGTAATTCTTTTCTGATTAATTCTGATACTCTCCAAGGCTAATGTAACTATTAAATCAAACTGAGCTAATCCAATCACAATCAAATTGTGATATTGAAAGACAAAGCTCATGATAGCTCATTTACTAGTTAGAATACTCTTATTAATTTATATGAATGTGAAAATAATATCAACATTTCAAGCACTTCACTCACACAATGTCATTTACTATTCTCAGTGCTTTGAGACTCAATTAATCCTTTAAACAATCCTATGAAATAGGTATTATTGTCATCTCAATTTTATTCATGAGCAAGTTGAAGAAGAGAGAGGTTAAAGCACCTTCCCAAGATTCCAAAGCAGATAAACGGGTGGAGCTGGGTTCGGAACCCAGAGAAATTGACTCCTGGGTCGGCATTCTTATACTCTCCTAGCTGTTCATAGTTTATCACTGGAACTATCTGCGATAAAATGAAACCAGAGCATTGCATATGCCCATAAAAATATGTGTGGACTAACTGACCATAATGGTGGCAGGAAGACTATTAATGAATAGCATCCCCTCTCTTGGTTTACTATAAACATAATTTTCTATAGAACAGGAAATGCCTTTTTAATTGTTTTTTATTTTTTACATTTAAATAGCCTAGAAGGCAGACCACAAATAGAGTGGGGATAGTCTAATATCTCTTCCTTATGGGTGAGAGAGAGGGGATGATTAGTTTTGGGAGTGTTATCCACATATAAGAAATGAGTAGATTAACTATCTTCACTATTTCCTGCTTTAAGATAACAGTAACTCTAAAATGCCTATTGCTTTATCATAATGGTATTAGAAATTTCTTGGGTGATTGTCTCAGTCTGGGAGCGGAGAGGTGATGGTATGTCTGTCCAACAGGGAAGACAAAATTTGGTTGATTTAAAACAATCACTAAAGTCACATATAGGGGACTTCCATATACCCAGTATCAAATCCTTTTCCCTCTTCCCCAGCAATGATCTTTTTACATGTGGATGTTATATTTGCTATAACGAAATGCAGATATTGAAACATAGCTACTAACCATGATTCCATTATGGTTTACATTATGGTTGATATTTTAGACTGTACACTTTTATAAACTTTTGGTGAAATTTAACATGGCCTGTATCCATCATTGCACAATCATGTAGAACACCTCCATTGCCACCCAGTTACCCCTTCTTCCATCTCTTCTATTCCTCTCTCTCCCTCCCCTGAGGGCCCACAGTGACACCCAAGCTTCACTGCTTGAAGGACAAGATTCACAGATACTTGCAACAATGCTGAGGACTTGACACACTAGACTGTCCTCCCCCATTGGGAGCCACCCATACTCTTAAGAAACATACTCCCCACTGTTTGAGAACATCAGGCCTACCTAGGATGGGGGCATAATACCTTCCTGCTCATTGTATGGGTCTCCACTGACTGATATAACACACTATGGCATGATGAGCCTCACACACACCCTAGAAGCCTGCCCGAGGTGCACCCTGTGCGAGATGCCCCCCTGTCAAACACCTTAAGCCAGTAATTCTTCCTTATTATATTTTCTAAAGAGTTTTCTCAACATTGTAGTTTCAACCACATACCCAACAATCTCCCATGTTCACTTATTCCCCCCTAGCCCTCCCCCAATTCCTTGGACCATCTGACCCATCCTCCCAACCCTAGGCCCCCTCAAGACTGCAAAGCTCAGCCCAGTAGTATCTCTATGCCCCTGTCTTATGCATTCACTGAACAACTACTTACCTTATCATGGGTTAGAGTGGATTTACTGGTATTCTACTATAGAATTATTGTGATTCTAGCAATGAAAGAAATTATATCATTGATGTGGAGACAGTAGCCATGGGAGCTGCTGAAGGCAGGGAGAGAGAAAAAGAGGTGTGATATTAGGGCATTTTTGGGACTTTGAGTTGTCAACAGCGATATTGCAGGGACTGATGTAGGATATTATATATCCTCCCATAACCCACTGAATAGACTGTGGGAGAGTGTAAACTACAACATAAACTATAATCCATGCTGTGTAGGAATGCTCCAAAATGTACTACTTACCAAATGCAATGACTGTACCACACTAATGAAAGAAGTTGTTGATATGGGAGGAGTGGGGGTAGGGAGAGTGGGGTATGTGGGAAGCTCATATTTTTTAGTGTAACATTTTGTATGATTTATGTATCTTTTAAAAAAGATAATAAAAAGGAAAAAAATCTCATTAATAACCATTGTTATTTCCTTAGCTTTTGACATCTGCTGATTCTTTATATTTTTATTTTGTTCAATTTATTTTAATTGCAATATAATTCCAGTGAACTTTAAAATAAATTTAGGTGTGTACATGTAATATAAGTGATTCTGCAAAACGTGTTTCCTAAGAACAATTCTTTTTAAACCAGAAGGGAGTATCTGAAATCTTCCTCAGCATATTTAATGCATATTTATGAAGGTAATTAATTACAATTCATTTCATGCTTTTCCTTTCTACTGAAAACATTAATAAAATTATATTTACACATCTTCTTCAGTATCTATCAGCACTGATATAAACATCTATATAAAATTATTAAATGCTTTACCTTAGCTTATTAAAGCATTCATATACTGCAGCAAAATGTTTTCAAATTATTTCTAGTTTTTCTCT
Source organism: Dasypus novemcinctus (assembly GCF_030445035.2). Lineage (NCBI taxonomy): Eukaryota > Metazoa > Chordata > Mammalia > Cingulata > Dasypodidae > Dasypus > Dasypus novemcinctus. The sequence goes on along the minus strand of NC_080674.1, from coordinate 153,320,474 downwards.
GCACTCAAATTTGATTTTCAAAAAATAAATACATTTGAATATTTTTATTACAATAATAAGAATTTTACTAGATAATGAGTTTTTTGAGTTCCAAAGTCAACCTGTTCTTACTAAATTTTGTTCTATAAAGATAGAACAAGAAGTATAGGTCCTTTACTCAAGAACTTAAAGGTTTTTTGCTTAACAGACACTATTTGGTAACTTGTGGAGTAATATCTATATCTAGTAATGAAAGCAATTATCATTGGGACTGCCAATGAGAAAATGATGACGTTGATAATAGGATTACAGGATGCAGTGTAATTGGTAGTTAGGTGCGAATTAATTGCATTCAGACAGATCTGGACAAGAATCTCATCTCCCATCACTTGCCAGCTATATCCCTGGGCTAGTTGGTAAACCATTGTGAGTTTCAGTTTCCTCATCTGTAAAGTGTAAATAATAATACTTACTTCATAGGGTTTTAATGAGAATCAATTCATACGAATTTTTACATAGTTATCACAATGCTTGACACAGAGGAACACTTCATCAATGCAATTCATGTTGTTTTTCATTAATAATGTTGCTATTGGATTAGCCATTCACATTAATCAACTCTGTCAGATAATTTGTGGTGCTGAAATTCTTAACTATTCATTTATATATAGTAGAAAATTTGAAAACAAACACAAGAAAAGTTGTTTAAAACAATAGCAATAATAATAATAGTGTTAGATTCCACCACCCCAAAATCACCTCTGCTCATGATATCTTCAGTTCATATCTTCTGGATTTTCTCTATGTGTGCATGCTTATGTATATACAAACACACAGACATACATGTTTTTTCTTTTACTAAAACGAGATGATATTGTACATACTATTCTGTAACCTGTTTTTTTCTTAGCAATTTTGACTTTTCCATTTTGATAAATTTTTAAATCAAGTACAATCCTTTTTTTAAAAAATGACATTGACTTGAACCAGAGATTAGAAAATAACTGGATTTTTTTCTGTCATTTTCTCTTTTTCAAAAGAACCTGCCCTAGTAGCCATGGTCCCCAAAATTTATGTAATAAAAAGAGAAAGGAGAAAGCCCTGCCTCCATCTACCACCTTCAAACAAATCAGCTCTCCTGCTTTTCCCTTTATAAAAAATGAAATCATAAATAATATATTACTGGATTAATCTTAGGTGATTTTATTGGACACATAGTATGTTCAGAATACTGGAGTGAGATAGTATCTTCATCCAACCCTGACTCAGCCAGAAAAAAATTTCACCAAGTTTTCTAAATGCCAACACTTCAGTATCTTCCACAAATTTCCTAGTCCCTGCCAGTTCAGTCTCCTTCACATTTATATGTGGGGCAAAACTGAAAACTTATTCCTTTCCAAGGGACTTGTCTCACCTTGGATTTCCAAATAAACCAGGACCAGAAGTTTGATGAATTACAGCATACATAATTAAAGCATAAATTATCTATATGTTCATGGACAAAATTCTAATAGGAATTTTCTATTTCCCAATCTAGATGTGTATTCATGGAGGCCTAAAACTAGACTCAACCTAAGATTGCACCAGTCCTTAACATTCTAATATACAACACAATTGGACAGGCGATGTGCAAAGTCATGACAAAAATACCCATCCACACAAAAGAGGACACTATACCCCTATGGAGGAAGGGGCAAACAAATATGACCTGATCCTCTGAGGTCTCTTCCCTATGTCTCAGTAATATAAAAGGAAGAAAACTCAGTGATTAATATCAAGTTGCTGGATGTGCTGGATGGATGTGATTCCTCAAGAGACCCTATAATTCTCCAGAGCAACAGCCCAAGTACAAGTACTAAAACTGATTTATGTATGTGGAGGGCAAAGTTGAATGAATTAAGTGGACTTCAGCAGGCAGGTGTACCACTGTCTGGGGTCCAATAGACTGGAAGTAGTAAATGTGAATTCCTGAGCATCTCTTAGGGTGCTGTTCAGTTAACCAGGTTCCCCACCACCCCCTTCTCAAAAAATGAGTTTTCCATAATCCTTAATTATATTATACATAACTAATGGCTAAGAATATAGGAAAATGACAGCAAATATAGAAAAAGAGAGTTACTATACAATTCTCTTAACCAAAAATCAAAGTTTATGATCCAGAAATTCTCCCACTGGTTATATACCCAAAAAACAGTGCACATGAATGTTCATAGCAGAACTGTTTGGGGAACTAGCAATAATACTAGTTATTATGGAAATGCAGATCAAAACTATAGTGAGATATCATATCACACTATACAGAATGGCCATTATTAAAGAACAGAAACCTTCAAGTGCTGGAGAGGATGTAGAGAAATAGGAACACTCCTTCACACAATTGCTTGGAGTGTAAAAAGGTACAGCCTCTATGGAAGATGATCTAGCAGTTACTCAGGAACTAAATAAAACCAAATAATTTTTACATTTCAAAATGGAAACTACCCAAATGTCATTACAGTGCAATGGATTTTTTTTTAATGATGGTATATTCAAATAATGAAATATGCTAAAAACCATGAGAGCTAAGAAACTACAACTAGGGAAGCAGACTTGGCCCAATGGGTAGGACGTCACATGAGAGGCCTGCGGTTCAAACCCCGGGCCTCCTTGACCCATGTGGAGCTGATCCATGTGCAGTGCTGATGCGCACAAGGAGTGCCGTGCCACGCAGGGGTGTCCCCAGCATAGGGGAGCCTATGCACACAAGGAGTGCACCCCGTAAGGAGAGCCACCCAGTGCAAAAGAAAGTGCAGCCTGCCCGAGAATGGCACTGCACACATGGAGAGCTGACACAACAAGATGACGCAACAAAAAGAAACACAGATTCCCGGTGCTGCTGATAAGGATAGAAGCGGTCACAGAAGAACACACAGTGAATGGATACAGAGAGCAGAAAACTGGAGTGATGGTGGGAGAGAAATAAATAAAAAATATTTTAAAAAAAGAAAAGAAACTATAACTACACACAATATGGATGAACTTCCTGAACGTAATGTTGAGTAAATGTATACAAATACAAAGTACAAACTATTTGCTACCACTTACATAAAGCACAAAGCAGGCAAAGCTAAGCTATCCTGTTGGATATCAGGATGTTTCAAACTTTGAGGGAGAGTTTAGTGTTTTGAATGAAGCACTAGAAAGATTGTATTATTCTAGAAATATTCCGCTTCTTGATCTGGATGGTGGTTCCATGGATGCATGTTAACTAATTGAGCTTAAAATTACATTTGTGCATGCATATATAAACTTGTCCAATAAAATTTCTAAATTTATTTATTTGTTTCATATCCCTTACAGCTTAAAGTTGTTGCCATCTACATAAGAATTCGCCTTATATAGTAGAAAAAACACTGGATTTGGATTCAGGATACCTGCATTTATGGCTATATAAACTTGGACAGGTCACCTGACTTTCTGAGCCTCAATTTTCTCATCTGTAAAATAGAACAAATAAGTTATAAAGTTATAATGAGGTTTAAATGAGTTGATACATTTGAAGTTTTTTGGTAACCTATAAAACACAGTATAAATACATTGTGCTGGTAGAGGAAAAGGCACTAAAATAAAATATTATTAGATAAACTGAATAATAATTGACACAATTATAGACATAGGGGAAATATCTGGTTCCCTTTAGAGCAACTGATGAGCATTGCTAAAATTTTATAGTACTGGGTAAGTGGCATATTAGAAAGATCATGAGCATGAAATTTCAAATTATTTATTTAAATGCTCATTATCATTTATCAAGTAGTTACTGAGTGTTTACTGCCTATCAGACACTTTTAACAAACAGGAAAAAATAACGTTTCTTTCACCAAAAGTCATACATCCTATGGAGCAGAGAAATGAGATTTGTGTCCAAATCTCAGCTCTGCCATTCACTGTTCATGTAACTTGGGTGTATTACTCCACCCCCGAAAGTCTGTTTCCTTATTCCTATAAAAAAGAAATGATAATAACAATAAATTGTTGTATTATAAGAACTACTGCCTGTAAAGTTTCTGGCTCAGTGGTAAGTGCTCAATAAATGAACATTAATAGTTATTCCTACTAATACCAAGACCTGGCATCCAGGGGAATCATATGGAAATACTCTTTCTTCCCACTATAGCAGGACATGTCCTGTTCCATCTTTAATCCTTTTTTCAGAAGACATGGTGAATGTCTTGCTTGGATTCCATAAATTAAAAATTATTTAATACAAACTCCAAAACAATTTGGATTAATTCCCTAGTCAGCCTAAATTTTTCAAAGTTTTCCAGTCCTGGAAATACTTAACTAATGTACATGTAACATTTAGTGAAAGCAAACATAGTGAAAGTGGCACTGATAGTGCTTTTTAGCTGCTCTCCCAACCTTCAGTTCATTATTTGCCAATTATTTTTACATACTGCCTGCTACAGGGATCCAACCCAAATGAAAGACTTAGTGTACCAATTTTGCTTTCCTTTTTCAAATTTCCCCATTTCCTATAAGATAAAAGCCCTAGTGCCTGAGAATAGCATCCAGTATCAAGCATGATGAAGCTGCCATCTAGCTGTCCAATCTCATCTTCCAATTCCATGTTCCCAATCCCATCCTGGATGCTCCATCAGCTGAGAACTACCTGCAGTTCCTCAAACACTCTATACTATGTCTTACTAATATATCTTTGCTGGGCAGTCCTATTTACCTGATATATTGTCCTCCCTTCTTCCTGCTCCCTACCTATATCTCAGAAGGGGCTTGTCTCTCTTCTTCAGAGGAAAAAACTATATCACCAGGCTAGTTTATTCTCCTTTAGCCCTACTTAACATTTTTCTCCATTTTTTAACAACAAAATATATGCAAAACTCTTGACCTTTCCATCATTTTCCCTGGAGCTTCAGAACCACTATTCCAAACCCTGGTTGGCAAACTTTTTCTGTAAAGGGCCAGAGACTAAATAGTTTTGGCTTTGTAGGTCACAAAGACACTGTTGCAACTATTCAACTCTACTGTTGAAGGGCAAAACCATAGGTAATATGTTAACAATTGAGTATGACTGTGTTCCAGTAAAATTTTATTTATAAAGACAGACCATGGCCCAGACTTCGTCTTTTGGTTGTGGTTTGTTGATCCCTTGTCTAGATGATGATGGCACGAATGATGATGATGGCACTGAAGCAGTTAGTGAAACTTTTGAGTATTTACATATGCCAGCTATTATGTTGAATATTATCTAATTTAATGCAATACCATTATAAGATAGGAATACTTATTATTGTCATTTTATAGACAGGAAAACTAAGGCTCAGAAAAGTTTCCCCAGTGTTCTGTAGCTAGAAAGTGTCTGATGGCAGTACTTTCTCTTCTTTCCCCTGCCTTGCAGACTAGAGAATATCCTAAGGTCCTTCTCATTTGTAATTTTATGTCATTCTTTGACAGCTACTGCAAAAATGAGTTTACAGCAAATGGTCTCTTCATCCCACTTTGGCAAGCAAGCATCCTACCACCAGGTTAAAATGCCTTTAAAAACATATAAGCACCACATGAGGAATTGAGTTCAAACTCCAAAACCTTCTCAGTTGGATGATGCTGATCTTAATAGATGCTAAGAGGAACTTTTTTATGATCTCTAAAGCAGGATGGGCCACTTAATGGATTATGGTGCATTGAAAAAGCCACTGAATCTCTTAGAAGCCAGTCCAGGTCGTGGGGCTATATGACTTGAGAGGTGCTTTTGATAATCACTCTCTCAGAAAACGTGTCAGATGTGGATGAGCCAAAGACTCCCTCAGTTTTTTGTAGTAAGACTAGTAATAAAAGAGCATTTAGTAATTGTACCACTTCTTTTTTTTTTTTTATTGACTTTGTAATAATATTACATTAAAAATATATATGTGAGGTCCCATTCAACCCCACTCCCCCACCCCCCCCCTCTCCCCCCCAAAACACTCGTTCCCATCATCATGACACATCCATTGGATTTGGTAAGTACATCTTTGGGCACCTCTGCACCTCATAGTCAATGGTCCACATCATGGCCCATACTCTCCTCCATTGCATCCAGTGGGCCCTGTGAGGATTTACAATGTCCGGTGATTGCCTCTGAAGCACCATCCAGGGCAGCTCCATGTCCCAAAGACACCTCCACCTCTCATCTCTTCCTGCCTTTCCCCATACCCATCGTCCACCATGTCCACTTTTCTCAATCCAATACCACCTCTTCTATGTGGACTTTGGATTGGTTGTGTCCATTGCACCTCTATGTCAAGAGGAGGCTCAAATTCCACATGGATGCTGGATGCAATCCTCCCATTTTCAGTTGTAATCACTCTAGGCTCCATGGTGTGGTGATTGTCCTTCTTCAACTCCATCTTAGCTGAGTGTGGTAAGTCCAATAAATCAGATTGTAGGTGCTGGAGTCTGTTGAGGCTCAGGACCTGGCTATCACATTGTCAGTCCAGAGATTCAAATCCCCTAAATATATCTTAAATCCCAACGTTAACTGCACCTCCAGCACATTAGCATGAAAGTCTTATGAAGGGAGATCCCATCTGAGTCCAGATTCATCACACATAAACACCATTTCCAATGAGGGGCCATCTGCCCTGGTAGTTAACCCCATCGGCCATGGCCATAACTCTCATGGGTCTCTTTAGCCTTCAAAGGAACCAATATCTGGGGGTTGTATCTGCTTTATCTGTCTCTCTGACTCTGCTCAGTTGTGCATGAGGGCAATCCTTCTGCCAGCCTCCAGACTCTTTTTTAGAAACTCGTAGCCATATCAACTCATTTCTCCTTTCCATTTCCCCCTTACTTTAGGTCAAACAGCATTTTAAAGTCATGTTATTTTATGTAGACATGGATATTCTGCTGATCCGCATTGAACCTTCCATATAAGGTCCTTTTCCAGTTGCATCATCAGTTAGTATTTGATAGTGGTCCCTCGTTGCCAGGGAGGCTCGTCCCCGGGTGTCATGTCCCACGCTGGGGGGAAGGCATTGCATTTACATGCTGAGTTTGGCTTCGAGACTGGCCACATTTGAGTAACATGAAGGCTGACAGGAGGAAATTCCCAGGCACAATGTTGCTCTAGGCCTTGTTCTTATTTTAGGTTTATCAGCTCACAAGCATAGTCATTAGCATCAGGGGCTCACTGTTGAACCCTCACTCCCTCCAGGTCCCCGCCGCTGTACCTGGGAGACTGTCGCTGCTCCCCTAGGGACCGCGACAGAGCACCACTGGCCAGGAACCCAGTACCCCCCCTGCTGTGGTTTTTAATTGTTGCCACTATGAGTATATCCAATCATTACGATGCCCCCTGGATATATGTTCTGTACAGCTCCCTGTCAGCCATATATCACCTGTCATTGGTATCCCATACCAGTATCCCTCCATTGCCATTGTTGAGACACTCTGTGGTCCAGAGCTCCCCGAAATTTGAAGCCCAATATAATGTCATGGTCCCTTACTAGGGAATGGCATATAGCGATGGGTTTAAAGGATAGATAAAGAACTTGGATAAAGTTAGATAAAGAACTTAGATAAAGAATGTTGACTTGAAAAAATTCCACATCCTATCCTTTTTTTTTTTTTTTTTTCCCCCCCCTAATTATTCAGCATTTCTTCACAGGAGTCCTAGACCACAGCAATGCATATATATAATATACAGCACTCCCACACATCCACCACAAAACCTTTTTCCTTCCACAGCAATACTCTTACACCCTATTCACATCATATTTACTTAATGTGATGTACAGAGTCTGAGATATTAGCTTTCTAACAAGGTAATATCTGTGCTTACATTATGGTGCATACTTTAGGATACACAGTTCTTTACATTTTTAGTTATCCTATGTTTTACATTATGGTTTACATTATCAGTCTGTCATCTCCTATATGTTATGGTGTAATTGTACCACTTCTTGACGCTGACTGATTAAGAGGCAGTGTCTGGGATTTTTCTTCAGTTAATGTCAAGAGAGAATAAAGATAATGATTCCCAGTGCTCAGGACTCACAAAGAGCGATGAATCCAGCCAACCAAAGCCACATCTCAGGCCAGCCGCATCACCAAAACATCACAACTTAAGGTTACTTTATTATCTACCTGCATCTCTCTCATGAAACAATAGGCTTTATTAAAAGTCAACTTTCAGAATTAACTCAATTCTACAGAAACAATTCAGAGAAGCAAGGGCAAAGGAAAAGAAAAGAGGAGAAATGTATGTGTATAAGATGCTGGACAAAAACTGATAGGATATAGAAGCAATTAAGAGCAATCCTGAAATGAAAGTTCAGATTCTCTAGAAAAAAAAGGTTAATTTCTAGATTCATAATAAGAGTAATGAAAACAAGAGTTAATTAATTCCCCTTCACTAATCTCATTATAATAATTAAAAGTTCCCCATTCAAGTGTCACCTTTCCTTCCTATATCTATCACATGCTCCCTATAGTATCTCAAAGTATTGTTATGTGTGCACTTATCCTTCCTCGGTAATATGGTAGAGGCTTGATGATTAGGGCCATGAGCTTTGAAATCAAAGAGTTGGTTTAAGTACTGTTTGTTTTCTTGCCAACTGTATGACTTTAGGTAAGTCATTTCTCTTCCTTGATCACTCCTGTCCTGTAAAGTAGGGATAACAACAGGACATATATCATGAGGCCATTAGGGGAATTAAATGAGATCCTGCATATAACATACTTAACTTAGTGTCCAGAATATAGAGATAAGCAATGAATCAATGTTATTGCTTACTATTGGTATTACTGTGAAATTGGGAGATTACATTAAAAATATGTGCTCAGCAAATTATTTATCCTTTTATATTCTGTACCTCATGGGAGACATGTATCAAAAAGAGCAGGGCTTAGAGGAATATTTCCAAGATGGTGGGTTTCCCAGCTCTCCTTTAAATTGGATGCTCTCCTTCTATGACTCTGTACCCTTTCTTTCAACATCTCTGTTGTCTCCCTGAAAATCAAGGGCATCTATTCATCTACATAGTAAAATAGCTATGAATGTGGTAAACACAATGGTATATTCAGTCTCTCACTCCATTCAATTAGATGTAATGTGGAATGATAAGCAATCAGTCTGGACCCAAATATTGACAGAAATCAAGACCTGACACCAAGACTCTACCTACATGTTAAATTAGTTTACCCAGTTCAAAATGGGTCATTTTTTTCAAATCTTATAATGAACTTATATTAAGCTGAGCTAAGAGAATTTAATGGTGATTTCATCAGTCGACTCTTTCCTTTCTTCCTTTCTTCCTTCCTTTCTTCCTCCCATCCTTTCGTCCTTTCTTCCTTCCTTCCTTCATTAATAATTTATTAATAGCATATCACATGTCACATAGAGAAAACAAAGGCATAGTCTCTCTTTTCACAGAGCTTAAAATATTATGGGAAAGTCAGAATACTATCTCAAAGTAAATGAGAGCCGTGATATGATACATACAGGCTAGTGTGGAAGCTGATAATGGGGAGCTATGACCCAGTGTGGAAGCATAATGTCTTAGATGTGTCTGAGCTTCATTTCTCCACATGGCCCTGGAGGCAGCTGGGTAGGGCTGTTGTCATAAACTTAAGTACTGGGTGTTGATTCAAAAAAAACAGAGGGAAAGTGCCACTTCTTTTGCTTTCAAATGCCAAATGCTTAGGCCTAAGAAAACAGAAAGGACTCCTGGCCCATAACAGATACAGATAAAAATGTCATGAGAGAGAACAAGGCCTCCTCCTGCTGGACAAGAAAATGATTCCTTAGATGTAGGAAAAGGGAAGAGTACAGGGGGCTTCATAAGCAAGTAGAAACTGCTAGGTGCCAGAGAAAGATACCCTGTAATCTAGTTCATCAGACAAAATCCCAAATGAATTTGTTGGATCTAGGAGCAGTTCCTTGCTTCCCAGGTGGAGTCCAACTAGATACAAGAGAGAGGAAATAAGACTTCACTGCTTCTAGGTAGGTCTAGAGTTAGAAAGGCTCATAAGGATTTCCTTATGCCATTGTAATACTGAAGCAGACTTACTCCCATGTACCTAAGAATGGTATGGAAACAGGAAAAGAGCTGCTTAACCTAAAGTGAACATTTGGATGATAATAAGTTACACCTCTTTGGTGACCTCTGAATATAACTGACCCCAGATCAGATGATAGATTGAGTTACTCAGTGAATATCCGTAAAGACCAATACCATCAAGTCCTATCTGCATATGACTTGCATATGACTCTCTGACCACATTGATGCCTTGGCAATATATGGTATAACAGGGTAATTAAATGCAATCTCAAAATCCATAGTGTCTGGGTTTGAAAGTTAGCTGAATGAAAGTTATAAATTTTTATACAAATTCTGCAGTTTATCATCCTCAGCTGTAGAATATAGAGAATGCTAATATCTGTCTCTTTGGGTTATTATGAGGTTTAAAGATGTGCTTGATGGTGAGGAGGAGGATGATGAAGACAATGATGAAAGGAAAAGTGGAAAGGTCAGATTGACTGAAATTAAATTTTCATACCATAGCAGACAGGGACTAAAAACAGAAAATAATCTGAAATGCATATGCCTTGTATACCTTATTTGTGAACTAAGATTCTTTATTGGTCCATTAGCTGAGAGGTGTGAAGGTGGTGTCAGGGAATGCCTCCTAGAAAAAGAGATGTTTCAATTTAGAGATATAATGGATAAATAGTAGAAAATGTTTCAGAAACTTAGGAGAGACAGTATATTTTACTTAGAACTGGTAACTCATGTGCAGGTTCAAAGGTTTTAGAGAGCATGTATATGGTCAGAACATGAAAAGAATTTTGGTGTTGTTGGAATGAGATAAATAAACTTAAGGGATAGATAAGAATGAGCTCATGGAAGTGTCATCTTCGCAACCCATATGATTGTCCATCCAAAATCATATATACATGATAGATGATAGATAGATAATGACAGATGGATATAGGAATACAGCATATATATTTATATATCTTCATGACTGACTGTTTTAGTTTGCTAAAGCTTCTGAGAGCATAATATAAGAAATGGGTTCGTTTTTTAAGGGGAATTTATTAGGTTAAAAGCTTACAGTTCTGAGGCTGTGAAAATGTCCAAATCAAGGAATCATCAGTGATGCTGTCTTATCAAAGTTCAGCTGGGATGATCCTGGACTCCTTCTATGTGACAAGGCATGTGGAGGCATCTGCTTATCTTGGATTTTACCTTCTCCTCTGGGGTTACTTTCTCCTGAAACTCAGCTGTGTTTGATAGGCATATGGTTCATCTTCCCTCTCTCTCCACTGGGCCAACACTCTTTGAACCCCTCAGGGGTGTTTTTCCAAGCTCCACTGATTCCAGCCTCCAGCATCTGACCTCTGCGACCTCTCTCTCAGCCTCTAGCCCTTTCTCTGTCTCTGCTGCCTTTTTCTGTATCTCTGTTTTCATTTCTCCATTTATAAATGACTCCAGCAAGAGGACCAAGCTCCACCCTGGGTCACATCTCACTGAAGTAATCCAGTCAAAGTCCCCCCAATTAAATCCAGTCTAATCAAAGGGTCTCACACCCACAGGAATGGATTAGCCCTAAGGACATGATTTGCTGGGATTCATCCAGTTTCAAACTGTCATGCTGGCCAAGATGGACAAATAACTGAAGTGAAAAATTTTCAGACCCAGGAAGATGATTAGGGTAAATGTTCATCTCTAAGTTGTTTCACTTGTGCTGGTTTTAGTTCTTCAACAGCTTTCTAAGAATCAGAGATTAGGGCTTGTCTTTCTTAGATCCCACATAACACTTAGAAACCATTGTAATCAAAACAACTCATGGATTAATTGATTTTAGTATTAAAGATATCTATTAATTCTCCCTCTCATTTGGGATGTTCACAGTACCAAACATAGCATGAACTTAGGTAATCATTCTGTTGAGTTCCTGTATAAAGTGGAACAATTCAAGATTTACAAAAAGTGGAGAAAAGGGTTTTTTTGGTCTTGTTTTTTAAATGATTATTGAGTTGTTAATTAGGCATGACTTTGACCATAGAAACCCAAGAGAGAGGAAACAATATTCTTTTCTAATTCATTTAAAAATTGGTTGTACAACACTAACAACAAAGAAGTGTCTTTGTGTGTGTTAGATTACTAAGATGGAAATAAAAACTACCTCAAATAAATCTATATGTCATATATTATATGTGGACATACAGATAAGGATTGGATGATTTACCAAAAGTTACTGGCTAGAGATGTAGAAGGTAAGATCAGTATTCTACTATTATATATTATTTATATTTCCTCTTTGAGCCACATACACAATCCTTTAGGAGATGGGCTTGTAGTTTTTCTCACATTCAGAGTTGGAATGATAAAACCCATTAGTTACCAAATAGGGATGTTAAGGTGTTTTGGTTCCTTGAGCTATTCAACAAGGAATATAAAAAATGGTATCATATTTATGTTAGAAAAAAGGAAATATTATTACTTAATGGAAAATATTTTAGCATCAACTAATCTAAGATATTTCACTGTTCGTTATACTTGAATAATGAATGTCTTCAGTATATAAAACTCTTTTTATAAGATGCACTGAACTGAAAGACTTATTCAGATTATATAATGAATTAAGCTTTATTTAACAAAACTAATAGATCATTTTGTGAATTTGCATATATCAAAAATCATGAATGGCTGTGTTAGAGGTAGAGAAGTTAATAAATCAGATCTCCTGTGGCAGGAGACTAAGAACCTCACACAAAACATGTGCCACATATTAATTAATAAGATATTATATGTGACCATCATAATCAGGGTATATCTGATAATCATAAGTAAGATGAAAATTATTCAGGAAGAGGCAAAGAAAATGAAAGTAACTTAAAATGTTTTCATCAAAACAATAGTCATTTATTAATAGAGGAATCCTAGTAATAGTAATCACTTGTGACGTAGGTAGCATAGTAAAATATAAAAAAACAGAAATATTTATGTAAATGTCTTTCTGAGTGAAGGAGTCACTGGTGAAAAAATCAGTGAGTATTTCCATTCAAAATAAAAGCTAAAATTTGTAGAGCTATGTAATCTAATGCCAACTCCCATGCAATTATTTCATCTCTTTAAAATATGGAAATTTCTTTGGTATACCCACTAGGTATGTTTTGAAGAATATAATATAAAGTTTACTTTAATGAAAATTAAATTTTATATAATATAATATCAATTATTTTAATGTGTGATTTTGAATAACACTATGCTTTCTTTATTTATATAGATATTTTCAAATGATAAATGTGGAAATTCATACCAATGAAAGAATGGGGGGTTGTCTGAGGTGGGCCTGAAATCCACTTTCTTACTTTCTAATTCTACTTGTTTATAATATTTAGACCTAATTGCCAGCAGATTCTAATTCTAATGTTTTCCAGACATTTGATGGCTCTGTGAGAGAGGAAGAGAACAAAGGCTATCTACAAGTTTTCAAGAAGAGAAGATAAGTTGTTGCTCAAGGCAGAAATTTACTGAATTTTCTAAGTGACTTTTGGGAATATCCAGGCAAAAGAAGGAATAACTAGATCTAAACAAAAGGTACAATTCAACCTGAATTTAATAACAATAATGTAAAAGATAATAATGGACATCTGCATAGCATTTTATCTTGTACTTGTGGTTTCCCATTTGACTGGGAAATGGGAAACTCTTATTTATGGGAAATTGTTAACTCTTATTTAATAAATGAAATTCAATGATGTCAACCGACTTAACAAGTGTCAAAAAACACAGGTCTCCTAAACCTAAATTTACTAGTCTGCCCATCTGTGGTGGTCCCTGAACTCTTGGTAGTACAGCAGCGCCCCCAGCAGGGTATTTCAGCGGCTTGCAGGGCAGGAGGTGTCTGGAAGTCGATTTGGTGAGAGAGTGATGGAGGAGATTCTTGCAAGACGTGGAATTTTGGGTTTCTGAAACAGAGGTCAGAGCTTACGGCTAGAGCCCCTCCCCCTAGGGCTGGCAACCCATCTGCGGTGGTCCCTAAACTGTTTGTAGTACAGAGGCACCCCCAGCAGGCTGTTTCGGGGGCTTGCAGGGTGGGAGGTATCTGGAAGTCTATTTGGTGAGACAGTGACAGAAGAGACTCTTGTGAGAGGGGGAATTTTGGGTTTCTGACACAGAGGTCAGATTTTGCAAGTGTGACCCCTCCCCCTAGGGCTGGCACCAAGCTGCGGGGATTGCTGAATGCTGTGTTGTGCTACAGTCCTCCCAGGCTCCAGGTTAACTGGAAGCATGGTTCCCAGCTCTGTGTCCCCCAAACCCTGGTGGCCCACACTCCAGAGACTTACACCTCTCGAGTCTGCAATATCACAGACTTCCCATCCCTGAATCCACGATGCCCTGAGGTTCATCTGAGGTCCTTGATTGTCGTAGCCCTCGGCGTTTGTGTTTTCTTTTCTTTTTCTCTTTTTTCTTTTCTTTATTGTCTTCATTGCTAATATTGTATTGTCTCCTGGTCTTTTCTCCCATTGTATCCCCCAAGGTCCTTTTTCATTTATTTAGTTTTTTTTTCTTCTTTTCTTTTTCTTGCTTGTTTCACTCCCTTTTCTTTGCCCACCCCCTTTTTTCTTCTCTTTTTTTTCCTTTTCTCTCTTTTTCTTCTCATTTTATTTTATTTTATTTATACAATAGGTGTTGCAGGGAGCGCCTCAAATTTGCTCTGTTTCCTCATCCTCCCTTTCCTCATTTCTGTGTGAATTGATTTTGGCCACCTACACTATCCCCTTTTGCCCACATATTGCTATCCTCCATCATCTACTGTCTCTCTTACATTCCACCTCCATTTCTTTGATCCCCAAATTGTCTAACTTTTAATTTCTAATACCTTTGTTCTGTTTTCTGTCTTTTATCCACTCTTGATATTATTGACTTTCTTTTCTCTTTCCCTCTCTCATGAAAACACTGGCTTTTTAATTAATACTATATTCCTCCCCATATTCAGTTGATTATCTCATTATAGGTACTCTACTTACTGCTATAACTCTACACAACTTACATGAGTCTAATATCCATTCTCCCAGATCTCACATTGTTGCTCTGTTAACATTTATTACCAATACTACTTTACACATTTTCTTTTCTTACACAATTTTCTTTCCCTGGTCCTAATATTTTCCTGCAAAGTGAACTTAGCCAGCAACAAGAAATTAGAGTAAGAAGAACAAAGTTACAAAGAGAAGACATAACACTTAAGCAAGAACAACAACTAACTAATCCCCAAGATTAGACAAAGAAGCTAAGAAACTGATTAAACCCATTAAGATAAAATGATGACCAGACAGCAATAAAAAACTACAAACCAAACCAATAATCAGGAAATCATGGCTGAATCCAATGAACAAACTAAAAAACAGGAGCAGAACATCGGACAAGTAATTAAAGATCTCAAAACATATATTAGAGACCAACTTAATGAAGTAAAGGAAGAGTTTTAAAATATGAAGAAAACACTTGGAGAGGAAATTTCAGACATACACAAAAAGATCACTGATATGATGAGAATGAACACCACAGTTCAAGAAATCAAAAATACACTCTCAGCAAATAGCAGCAGATTAGAAGAGGCAGATGAGAGAATTAGCAACATGGAAGACAGTACATCAGAAATCAAACAAATAGTCTAATCGATCAATAAAAAGATAGAAAAAATCCAGCTAGGACTTAGGGACTTGAATGACAATGCAAAGTGCACAAACATACCTATTATAGGCATCCCAGAAGGAGAAGAGAAGGGAAGGGGGACAGAAGGGATGTTGCAGGAAATATTGGCTGAAAACTTCCCAAATCTACTGAGAGAGATGGATGTACATGTCAAGGAAGCACAATGCACCCCAAACATCATAAACCCCTACAGGCCCACCACAGGACATATACTTGTTAAATTATCCAATGCTCAAGACAAAGAGAAAATTCTAAAAGCAGCAAGAGAAAAGAAAACCATCACCTACAAGGGGGCTCCATAAGATTAAGTGTTGCTTTCTCATCTGAAACCATGGAGGCAAGAAGGCAGTGGTATGATATAGTCAAGGTACTAAAAGAAAAAAATTCCAGCCAAGAATACTCTACCCAGCTAAACTAGCATTCAAATATGATGGAGAGTTCAAAATATTCACAGATAAACAGAAATTGAAAGAGTATGCCAACAAGAAACCTCCCCTTCAAGAAATACTAAAGGGAGTTTTGCAGGAAGAAAGGAAAAAACAGGAGAGGCAGAGTTGGAGGAGAGTGGAAGAGCAACAAAAAAGACAAAAAGAGGAAGAAGAAAACAAACAAAATATGACAAAAACAAGTCCAATCAAAATATGGCTAACATAAATAATTCCTTGAAAGTAATAACACTGAATGTAAATGGATTAAACTCACCTATCAAAAGATTCAGACAGGGACACTGGATAAGGAAATATGACCCATCTATATGCTGTCTACAAGAAAAACATCTTAGACCCAGGGATTCATGGAGGCTGAAAGTGAATGGTTGGAAAACAATCTTACAAGCAAACAATAACCAAAAAAAGGCAGGAGTAGCTATATTAATATCAGACAAAATAGACTTTAAATGTGAAACAACTGTGAGAGACAAAGAAGGATACTAGATATTAGTGAAAGGGACAATATCTCAAGAAGAACGAACAATCATAAATATTTATGCTTCTAACAAGGGCGCCTCCAAATATGTGAGGCAAACACTGGAAAAACTAAGTGAAAGAATAGATGCCTCTACAATTATAGTGGGAGATTTTAATACACCACGATCAATTCTGGACAGAACATCTCAAAAGAGAATCACTAAAGAAACAAAATATTTGAACAGTATATTAGAGGAGCTGGATCTAATAGACATATACAGACCATTACACCTGAATACAGCAGGATATAAGTTTTTCTCAAGTGCACATGGATCATTCTCCAAGATAGACCATATGCTAGACCACAAAGAAAGGCTTAATGAATTCAGAAAGATCAAAATCATACAAAATAATATCTCTGACCACAGCGGAGTGAAGCTGGAAATCTGCAAGGGCCAGAGGCCCAGATTTCACACCATGATTTGGAAATTAAACAGCACACTCTTAGAAAAACAGTGAGTCAAAGAGGAAATCTCAAAAGAAATTAATAACTACCTTGAAACTAATGATAATGATAACACAACATACCAAAACTTATGGGATGCAGCAAAAGCAGTACTAAGAGGGAAATTTATAGCCATAAAATTCATACATCAAAAAAGAAGAAAGAGCAAAAATTGAAGAACTAACTGCACATTTGGAGAATTTAGTAAAAAAACAACAAAGTAACCCCACAGGAAGAAGAAAGAAAGAAATAACAAAGATAAGAGTAGAACTAAATGAAATAGAAAATAAGAAAGCACTTGAAAAGATAAACAAGACCAAGAGCTGGTTCTTTGAGAAGATCAATAAAATTGACACATCCTTAGCGAGACTAACAAAGAAAAAAAGAGAGAAGATTCAAATACACAAAATAAGAAAGGAGAAAGGAGATATCACCACTGACCCCACAGAAATAAGGACTATCATAAGAGGATACTTTGAAAAACTATATTCCAACAAAAATGACAATTCAGAGGAAATGGACAAATTCCTAGAAACACATAAGCAGCCTATATTGATGAAAGAAGGAATTGATGATCTCAACAAACCAATCACAAGTAAAGAGATAGAATCAGTCATTAAAAACCTCCCAGCTAAGAAGAGCCCAGGGCCAGACAGCTTCACAGGTGAATTCTACAAAACATTCTGGAAAGAACTAACACCAATCCTGCTGAAACTCTTCCAAAAAATCGAAACAGAAGGAACACTACCGAACTCCTTCTATGATGCTAACATTACCCTAGTACCAAAGCCAAACAAAGACACCACAAGAAAGGAAAATTACAGACCAATTTCTCTAATGAACCTAGACACAAAAATCCTCAAAAAAATACGTGCTAACTGTATTCAACAACACATTAAACGAATTATACACCATGACCAAGTGGGATTCATTCCGGGTATGCAAGGATGGTTCAACATAAGAAAATCAATCAATGTAATACACCATATAAACAGATTGAAGGAAAAAAAATCACACGATTATATCTATAGATGCAGAAAAAGCATTTGACAAAACACAGCACCCTTTCTTGATAAAAACACTCCAAAAAATCAGAATACAAGGAAATTGTTTGAACATGATAAAGAGTATATATCAAAAACCCACAGCCAACATTGTTTACAATGGTGAAATCCTAAATCCTTCCTTCTAAGATCAGGAAAAACACAAGGATGCCCACTCTCTCCCCTTCTATTTAACATTGTCTTAGAAGTACTTGCTTGAGCACTGAGGCAAGAACCAGATATAAAAGGCATTCAGATTGGAAAGGAAGAAGTCAAAATTTCATTATTTGCAGATGACATGATCCTATACATAGAAAACCCTGAGAGGTCTACAACAAAGCTTCTAGAACTCATAAATGAGTTTAATAAAGTCGCCGGTTATAAGATCAATGCACAAATATCGGTAGCATTTCTGTACACCAAGAATGAGCAAGATCAGGGGGAAATCAAGAAACAAATACCATTTACAATAGTAAATAAAAAAATCAAATACCTAGGGATAAATTTAACTAAAGAGGTAAAGAACTTATACACAGAGAACTACACAAGACTCTTCAAGGAAATCAAAGAAGATCTAAATAAATGGAAGAATATTCCCTGTTCATGGATAGCAAGACTAAATATTATTAAGATGTCTATCCTACCAAAACTGATCTACACCAATTAGGGCAGTTGAGCATGTCAAGCCCTTAACACTGTTATAAGTATCTCTGAACATGGCTCTTCAAGAAATGAAGATTGACTGTCACTGTGGGCCTTAAGGGGAGGGGGAAATAGGTATTGAATAGATGGAATCAATATAACTGTGTGGGCAATAGAAGTGTTTCACAAGAATATGCAAAGATGGATATAAGACATGTAAAATTACACCAAAAATATATAGGGGCTGATAGGCTAAAATGTAAATCATAATGTAAAACATAAGATAACTAAAAATTTAGAAAATTGTATTGTCTAAAATATAAACCACAATGTAAACACAAATGTTACCTTGTTTGAAAGCTATTGTCTCAATATCTGTATATCAGTTTCAGTAAATATGGTATGAATATGTTAAAAGATTATTGCTGTGGAAGGGAAAAGGTTTTATGTTGGATATGTGGGAGTACTGTATATTGTATATATGAATTACTGTGATCTAAAACTCTTGTGAAGTAAGCTTAATAATTAGAAAAAAGAAAAGAAAATGATAGAATGTAGAATTTTTCCAAATTAATATGTATTCTATATCTAACCTTTAAACTCAACGCTATATTCCATTTTACTATTAAGGGAACCTGGCAATATATTGGGTTTCACTTTTCAGGAAGTTTTGGATCACAGAGAGGTTCAACAATGGCAGCGGAGGAATACTGGTGTGGGATGTTATTGACAGGGGACACATGGTTGGCAGAGAGTTCTACAGGGCATATATCCAGGGTACATAAAAATGTTTGGATATTTTCATAATGGAAACAATTAAAAACAACAACTGAGGGAGTGCTGAGTTCCTAGCCAGGGGAGGTCTATCACAGTCCCTAAAGGAACAGCAACAGTCCCCCAAGTGCAACGGCAAAGACCAAAAAAGAATGAAGGTCCAACAATGAGCCCATGATACTAATGACTATGCTTGTGGGCCTGTGCACCTGGAATAAGAACAAGGCTTAGAGCAGCAGTGTGCCTAAGAGTTACCTCCTGAGAACCTCCGTGTTGCTCAAATGTGGCCAGTCTCGAAGCCAAACTCAGCATGTAAATTCGTTGCCTTCCCCCCAGTGCGGGACATGACTCCCGGGGATGAACCTCCCTGGTGCCAAGGGAGCACTACCAAGTACCAGCTGATGATGTAACTAGAAAATGACCTTGAATAAAAGGGTCAACTCGGACCAGCAGAATATCTCTGTCTACATATAATAACAAGAGTTAAGAATGCTTTTTGACCTGAATCAAGGGGGAAATGGAAAGGACAAATGAGTTTATATGGCTATGAGTCTCTAAAAAAGAGCCCAGAGGTTATCAGAGGGGTTGCCCTTATGCACACCTGAGCAGAGTCCCAGAGACAGATAAAGTAGATACAACCCCAGGTATTGGTTCTTCTGAGGGCTACAGAGACCCACAGGTTTTATAGTCATGGCAGATTGAGTTCAGTGCCATGTCAGTTGGCCCTTCTTTGGAGTTGGTGTTTCTGTGTGATGGAGCTGGACTCAGATGTAATCTCTTTTCACAAGCCTTTCCTGTTACATTACCAGAATTGTAGTTGGTGCTGGGGTTTAATATATACCCAGGGGACCTGAATCTCTGGACTGACCATATGATAGCCAGGCCCTGAGCCTCAACAGACTTCAGCTCCTACACTCTGGTTTATTGGACTTACCCCACTCAGCTAACATGGAGTTGAAGAAGGTCAACCACCACACCATGGAGCCAAGAGTGCCTACAACTGAAAGCAGGAGGACTGCATCCAGCATCCATGTGGAATCTAAGCCCCCTCTTGACATAGATGTGGAGTGGACACAACCAATACAAGGTCCACAGGATGGAGGAATAGAGTATGGATTAGAGTGAACTTACTGATATTCTATTCATGAACTATTGTGATTAGTAATTGAAGAAAATGTGGCATTAGTGTGGAGAAAATGGCCATGGTGTCTGCTAGGTGTGGGGAATGGGAGGAAGAGATGAGATGTGGAGGCATTTTTGGGACTTGGAGTTGTCCTGGGTGGTACTGCAGGGACAATTACCGGACATTGTGTGTCCTCCCATGGCCCACTGGATGGAACGTGGGAGAGTGTGGGCTACGATGTGGACCATTGACCATGAGGTGCAGCGATGCTCAGAGATGTATTCACCAAATGCAATGAATGTCTCATGATGATGGAGGAGAATGTTGCTATGGGGGGAGTAGTGGGGCGAGGGGGTTGGGAGGTATATGGGGACCACATGTTTTTTTAATGTAATATTAAAAAAATGAATAAAGCCAAAAAAAAATAAATCTACTAGTCTTTCCATCATACTTAAACTACCCATTGTAAGCTCTCTGAGTCTGAAAGATTTTTTCCCCCAGGAAAAGCAGAAGATTCTGACCATGGTAATACTTGCAGAGTGCATTCAGGTCTAGCCTAGAAATAAGTCTTCAAACTCCTGTATTTGTGACTTCTAATCAGGGTAGTTTGCCCCATGCCCCTTTGCTGACTCACTTACTATCTGTCTCTGTTTTTTATGCTTTCTCCCTGATGCACTCATATTTTGACTGGAAATTTTAGATTCTTTGGTTATCCAGATATGGCAGTTAGAGATTATTTATGAATTCCAAAAAGAGAGTTTATGTTTATAAACTGGTCTGTTCCTCTGGGCATGATTCCCTTTGATTTTATTAGATTCATCTGAGATGTCTTTGATTAAATGATGTTAAGATTAGGGCTTTGATTTGACCATGTCAGTAGGTTATAACTCAGTTTTCATTCCCGCCCCCTTGGTGGGCTATATAAATGGACATTCACTCAAGAAGACACACAGAAGAAGATATACGAGAAAAGCGAGAGAGCTCCATGGTATCAGAAGACGAGAGAACTTTGATCCTGTGGCCCCAGGGAGAGATGAGTCATTCACCTGATAGTTTGCAGCTGAAGAGAATAGAGCAGCTGAGCAGCTAAGGCCCAAGAGATGGGGCAGAGACTTCCTGACATCTTGCTTCAACACGTGACAACAGACTAATGAGAAACCAACCTTGAGTTGGACTCTTTAAGACCTGGAAACTGTAAGCTTTTACTCCAAATAAATATCCTTTATTAAAGCCAACAAATTTCTGGTACATTGCAACGCCCCTTTGGCTGACTAACAAACCAGATTTGCAGTTTGTCTTTATGGCATTTATTTCAGATAGGAGCATGATTCTTTGACCTTTGTATTTCTCTGATTCTAATGAATTATCTTTATGAATTCTCTAATTTCTATAGCCCCTGAGTTTTGTTTTTGTTATACAAGACCCTGATCAACTAGGGATACTACCTATTTCTTAGAGCATATGAAGTGGCCTACGTACTCCTCAACTTCTGACTTGAAAGTTCAAGAGGGGCTTTCTGAGCATGGCACCATCTGGTGGAAAAGGACTGGAACTATCCTGCAGCCTGTGCCCCTCTGAATCCCTGGTTTCCTACCTTACTTCTCACAGTCCCATATTCCTACACGAATAAGCAAAGTACAGCTCAGGTTAGCCCACCATACTGGGCAGGCTAGCATTGCATAATCCTCAACTGGGCTAAAAACTAGTCCCACGCTAGGCTGCAATTGCAGAGGCCCATCTGTCACAGAGGGTGCCTTGAATATATCCGTACTACATATTTCCTGCTTGAAATTCTTCTTTCTTTATTATGTCTTGTTTTTCTTTCCTTTGGAAAATGTGATCAAGTTGTTTCTCAGTAATTCAACTTTATTACCAACCTGAAACAACTACATAAACATGGGAAAAATAGACGAGGGGAAAGACATTTGAGTTCTAACCAGCTAAACTACTTTCTACAGCCTGAAGAGAATTATTAAAACTATTTAACATGTTAACATCTCATTCAGCAAGACACAACCTTATCAGATATACACATATATATGTAATTATCACAACATGGCCAAGTACAAGGTCATAGGCCTGTGAGGCTGCACATTTGGATAAATGGCAAATTCAATCCATGGAGCTGAAAAAATGCAACATTAAAATCTAATCAAGGGTGAGATATCTCTTTACTTTGGCATAATACTTTTTCAGTTTTCCCCAAAACAAAAAATTGATAAGTTAAAGTCAGAGACACTCTTAAGTCTAAGTCATTTACTTGAAGGGTTAAAATGCACATTGGGAAGTAAATAGACACCAAAAGTACCTGAGAAAACTTCAGGTATCCTAGGCTCTGAGGCTTTAGTTTTCAACTATGGGAGCAGATGAATATTTTGGGTCAGCAAGGCCCTTTCCCCTTATTTTGAGGTCTCAGGTCCAATTCAACCTCAGTCCTTATTCTAGCTGAAATCTATCTCTCACTCTCAGGGGAAGTTGCCTTACCACAATGAGAATTTACTCTCTCTCTGGATTCAATTGATAATTTTCAGTCATCGCTTTGTGACTGTTTCAAAAGACGGGTCTCTAACAGGGACATCTGCCTTCCACGAATTACCATGCTGCTTAATGATGTTCAACTAGCCATTTAACAAGTCTAAGTTATCAAGTTGTAAATATTTATTTCCTAAAAGAACGCTTAGCCATAAATTTCCTAAAACATAGAGAAAAAAGAACTTGTGTTCTTTCAAAGGAGATGTGAGCTTGTAGCTTTGCTGGGTTGCCATTAGGAATTAAACAGAAGATACCAATTCAATTATATAGGAATTATTCAGCATCAATAATAATGCCTAGAATTTTGACAGGTATCAAGCCCATTTAAAATGTGTCTACTTGAGAGGTAGAAGGGAGAGATTAAAATACCTTCTTGCTATATTTTCTAAATATAAAAATAAGACCATTATTGAAGAAAGAAAGCTATAACACAAGGGCAATCATATTAATTTTCTGTTTCCATGTCAGAAATCACTAATTGATCACCACACACTTTACTTCTGAGCCCAGGTAGAGCCTTGGGCAATATGTCAACCTAGCACTCCAAGCTAGGTTGAAATTTATTTGCCATCTTAGCACTGAGTCTGTGATTTCAACAGTCCATTGAGTAAACACTAAATATGTGTTTGTTTAACGAATAAATAAATTTAGAATCCTTTCTCCTCCAAATGTTTCACACTATAGGACCTCCTAAAATGCCATTAGTCATTAAAATTTCCGAGAAAAATTCTTAATCATCTTCTTCCATCTTTTTTTTTCACTTAACACAGCAGTATTGCTATTGGAGATATCCTCCCCCTTCCCGAGGGTTTCCTCTTTATGTTTTACTTCTGAGCACCTTTATGATAGATGAATTTTAAGCATCTGGAAGAACTATAGACTTTCAAACAAAATCTTTCAAATAATAGTCCATGAACCTCTTGCATTAGAGTTTCTTGGGTTGAAGTTTTTTTAAAGATATATATATTTAAAAGATACTTAGATTACATAAATGTTACATAAAAAATAAAGGGAATTGCCACATGCCCCACTCCCTACACCTCCCACATTTTCCCACATTAACAACTTCCTTCATTAGTGCGGTACATTCAATTACAAATGATGAACACATTTTGGAGCATTGCCACTAAGCATGGATTATGGTTTACATTGTAGTTTACACTCTCTCCCACACAAATTTGTAGGTTATAGAAAAATATGTAATGGCCTGTATCTGTCATTGCAATGTCATTCAGGACAATTCCCAAGTCCTGAAAATGCCCCCATATTATACCTTTTTTCCCTCTCCCTGCCCTCAGAACCTCCAGTAGCCACTCTCTCTGCAGAAGTACAGTTACCACTCCAGACCCAGCAGACCAAATTCTTTAGAGAGGGTGTTGAAGTGCATGCATAGATGGAGGAAGGTCAGGAATATGCAGTTTTAGAAATCTCTACATGTGATTTTGACTTTATTAAGGTTTGGATAATACTGCTCAATTCCATGTCATTGAACATTTCATTGCTTTCTTCTCATTCCTCTCTAGAAATAGTTGAACCTGAGAGAAAACATCACTATGAACTATATTTCAATTTCTGAACTTCAATTCCTTGCTTATGGCTGAATCCACATATGTTTAAAAGTTTGTACTACTTACCAGTCTTTCTTTGCCTTGTGCTTCTTATTTTTCAAGAACTCATACTCTACCTGATGTGGAACTCTGTTCTTAGGGTATAGCATGCTACCAAGGGAAACCATGGAGCTTTCTACACAAGAAATTCGTACTGGAATTTTCTTCGATATTAAATGTGAGGGCTTTGATTTTAAAAGCATGTATTCAGAATTAATAACTTTTTTACATGTGGATGGTACATTTATTACAACTGGTGTACAAATATCAAAACATAGCTACTAACCATAGTCAGTAGTTTATAGTATGATCTACATTTTAGACCATACACTTTTATAAATGTTTTATGATATTTAACATGGCCTGTACCCATCATTGCAAGATCATGCAGAACATTTCCATTGCCCCCTAACTTCCCCATCTTCCATCTATTCTATTCCTCCCTCCCCTCAGGGTCCACAGCTATCACCAGGCTTCACTCCTTGAAGGACAAGATTCATAGAAACTTGCAATCTTGCTGAGGGCTTAACACATTGCTCTGTCCTCCCCTATTAGGAACCACCCATGCTCTCGAGAGACACCCTCCGCTCTGTTTGAGAACATATTGGGCCTCCCCAGGATGGGAGTCCAACTCCTTCCCATTCATTATGTGGTCTCCCCCAACTGATACAACACATTATGACAAAATGATCACTTGCACATTCTCTAGAAGACTGCCCCATGTACACCCTGTCCCAAATGCACCCCTCCATCCAACGCCCCAAACCAGTAACCCTTCCTTGTCATATTGCCAAAAGAGTTTTTTCAACATTGTAGTTTCAACCACGTACCTGTCAATCCCCGGTGTTCACCTGCTCCCTTCTCCGACCCTCCCCCCAGTTCCATGGACCATCCAATCCATCCTGTCCACCCTAGCCCCCTGTCAAGCTTGCATCTTCCAACCCAGTAGTATTCCTACACCCTTGTCATATCCCTTCACTGCACAACTACTCACTTCCACCTTATAGATTTCACTCTTGTGGGCAATGGCCACAACCTTCTTCTCCCTTTCTATTGCCTGTAAACCTATCTTCCAGACTCTAGCTCTCTGAGTTGGCTTAATTTGCTTAATTCATATCAGAGAGATAATGTAATATTTGTCCTTCAATGTCTGGCTTGCTTCACTCAACATAAGGTCCTCAAGATTCATCCATGTTATCCGATGTGTAATATTCCATTGTAATATTCCATTGTATGTGTACACCACATTTTGTTTATCCATTCATCCGCTGATGGGCATTTGGGATGATTCCAACTTTTGGCAATAGTGAATAATGCTGCTATGAACATTGGAATGCATATATCTGTTCATGTTCTTTCTCTCAATTCTTCTGGGTATATACCTGGCAGTGGAATTGCTGGGTCATATGGCAGATCTATAGTTAGTTTTTCGAGGAACTGCCAAATATATTCTATATATGACTTTACTGTAATCTAAAACTTCTTTAAAGACATAATGAAAAATGTAAAACAGTGGGGAAGAATCAGAAGAAAATGTCACTGTATATACAAGACAACAGTTATTACAGTGGTGAAAAACAAAATGTCAAAAAATTTCAATTTTTCATTTTTTCATACTCTAACTTTTGTGCTTTATTTTAGTTCTAGCTTTTCTAAATTATTATGTATTTTATTTATTTTTAAGCTCACTATTGTTATCTCATTTTCCTCTTAATTGAATTTGGCAATATTCTTGGCTTCATTTTTGAAGAATTTTTGAATCACAGAAGGGTCACAACAATGCAAAAGAGGATTATTGGTGAGGGGTGTCAGTGATGGGGGATACATGGGAGGAAGTTCACCTGGGCATACATATAAAGTATATAAATATGTTCAGATGTTCATGGGGTATTGCCATAGTGGGTAGAGATTTACACAACAACCAAAAGAATATTAAATTCCCATCCTAGGGAGTTCTGCCACATTCTCTAATGGAATAGCAACAATCCCCCAAGTAAAAGGGCAATGGTTAGTGAATAAGAATAGTCCACTGATGGGCTAGTGAATAATCCATTGATGGTTATTGACAACTATGCTTATGAGCCTTTTCCTCTTGAAATTGCAACTTAGCCTAATGTTGTAGGGTGTCTAATAGTTACCTCCTGAGAGCCTCCATATTGCTCAAATATGGCCACTCTCTAAGCCAAACTCAGCATATAAATGCATTATCTTCCCTCCAGCATGGGACAGGACTCCTGCGGATGAGCCTCCCTGGCATGAAGGATTACTACCAAGCACCATCTGGTGATGCAACTGGGAAAAGATGTTGAATAAAAGGGGGAAAGGGTAAAGACAAATGAATTTATATGGCTAAGAGACTTCAAAGTGAGTTGGGAGGTCATCGAAGAGGTAATGCTCATGCATGTCTCAGCAGGATCTCATAGAAGCCAAAGTAGATACTACCCCAAAGAGTGGGACTCCTGAGGGCTCTGGAGACACCCAGGTCCTACAGTCATGGCAGATAGCTCCAGAGTTTCGTACCTTGCCCAGTGGGCCCTATTTTGTAGTTTGTGCTCCTGAATGTGACAGATTTGGACTCAGATGATACTTCTCTACACATGCCTCTTCTGTCCCTTTTATTGAACCTATAGTTGGTGCTGGAATTAGAAGGATAAGTCCAAGAGACGTGCCAGCTGGGCCCTGAACCTCAATGGAGCTGCAACACCTACTCTCCTGTTCATTGGACTTACCCAGGACAACCAACAGGAAGGCAAGGATGGACAACCACCACACCAAGGAACCAAGAGAGTCTACAACTGCAAGCAAGAGAGTCCCATCCATCAGCCACAGGGGATCAAAGCCCCCTCTCAATTAGAGGTGGAGTAGTAGGTATCACCATCCCAGAATCTTCAGGATTGGGGAATAAAATATGAACTAGAATGGACTTATTGGTATTCTACTATAGACTTATTGTGATTCTAACAATGGAAGATGTTAAATCATTGACGTGGAGACAGTGGCCCCTGGAGGTGCTGAAATCAAGGAGAGGGAAAAAGAAGTGTAATATGGGGCATTTTCAGGACTTGGAATTGTCCTGAATGACATTGCAAAGACAGGTTCATGTCATTATATATCCTGCCATAATCTACAGAATTGAGTGAGAGAGAGTGTAAACTACAGTCTAAACTATAAACCATACTATGTGGCAATGCTCCAAAATGTGTTCATCAATTGCAATCAATGTACCACACAAATGAAAGAAGTTGTTAATGTGCAGAAAGGTGGGAGGTGGAGGGATAGGGCATATGGGGATCCCCTATATTTTTTTATGTAACATTTTTTTTGTAATCTAAGTGTCTTTTAAAAATAAATAAAAAATATATTTAAAAAAATAAAATAAAAGCACACTTTCAAGAGAACAAGAATATAGCCTTCTCCATGTTTAAACTAACATCTGTTTTAAGCTATTGTCTTACTTAGATCACTTCAGGCTCATCCATGGATACAATAATAATAATTAAGAAACTGAATTTAATTTTGCATGTGTTTATCACGTGGTATAATATATTGTTTAAAATACATGGATCTGAAAGCTTTCAAATAAGGAATGAATGTGCCAGTACACCACATCTCCAACCCAAACTATTTTCCTACACTCAGATTCACTTAAAGGTCTCTCTCTGCTCTCTGTAGACAATTTGATTTTATGATTTCTATTACAGATAACAAACCAATTGTTCTTTTGGCATTCATCTGATAGTTTTTTCTTGAGGTAAGTTAAGAATTGACAAATCCGGTTGTCAAAATTGAGGTCATAATATTGTATCTCCTTATTTCATTTTGACCATTTTGAACTTATCCTATAATCCATTCTGGGACAAACTAAATTTTCAAGAGGAAAAAATTCAAGGTAAGTATATGAGCAACTGACCAGGAAACAAACTCTTTAAAAATCATGGTTTTAGTTGAGACTTAGACATGCTTACTTTCATATTTACCCTCTTCAGAGTTCTTTCAGTAGAAAAATAGTGATGGGCAAGTAGTAGAGAACCGGCTCTAAATTATGATCTCAAGGGGGACTAAGAAATATTTGTTGTGCAGAGTGTAGGCCATTTATTTTAATTTTGGTATTTACATTAGGGATTGCTTGCAAAAAAAATCTGATCTAAGGACCAATCATTTTCTATGTTTCTTAATAATAATTTTAAAAAGCCTTTAATGACAGACACAATTCCACCAGAGAACTATTACTTAACATTTATTTACCCAAAAAGCATTTATTGGGTACTTATTCTATACCAAGTATTATTCTGGTTGACTGGAAAATAACCATTGAACATTATAAACTCTCTACTCCCATGAGTTGACTTCCTAGGCTCAAGAAGAAAGCCTTTTGTCCATAAAGATCCACAGACCCTGTTCATTGTTTACTTTTCTAGTATCATTGGCACCAGATATGTGATGGCAAATCTATGTAGCAGATAAACATTTAGGCTGATTGGTATTGGTAATGTCCGTACTAGATCCCTATATCATAATCTCACTTGAAAGATATATATATATATAAAGAGGAAAGGAAGTAAAGAAGAATACAAGGTAAGCGGTTGCCTGGTAAAAATCCCAAGCACCAGAGAAATTTTGCATAATCGCTTTTAATAAGAGCCTATGTTAATTTTAGTGTCACTGATTTCTAGCATAATAAGATCTGCCAAATGCAAGTCATTTCATTGTCCCCAAAATATGAATAGACATTCACATTATCTGGAATATAGCAAATAGATATTGCCATTATGGGGAAAAGAGAAAAGGTGACAGGGATGTCCCATTTCTTGGTGTGCTCTGGTCACATTTCATTTTACTGTGATTAGGAGTAATTTGACACTTTAATCAGGATGATATCTCATATGCCTGGAACATTTAGCCAGGAACTGAAGACTGAACACTGACATTTGTTTTCTCTTCATGTTCAGTGGATCACTGTCACTTCAAGCTGCTGGGTACCAACAGGTGTCTGGAGAATAATTATGGCTGGAACATTTTAGTGAGTTCTCCTTGATCAGAGGCCAGATGACAAATACAGTGAATCTGTTATAAATGTACCTCTTAATGATTTTAAGTCAAGCCCACCATTTCATTTCATGCTTTTATTAGCTCAGGGCTGCCTCCCTGTACTGAACAAATCACCATGCCCCGAAACTAGGGAGCATACATTATCCAACATGATAATCCTTTTTGCTCAGACCAAGGTCAATTTTGGCCAAAATTAATAGATGGTTCAGGTTCTAGGTTAGCCATTTTAGATGTCACATTTAATCCTATCTCTGCACATAGAAATAAGTATTTTTATTCCCAATTCACAGATAAGGAAAACGAGACTCAAAGACATTGAATTGCTTACTGTAAGAGGATTTCTACAGAAGCCCTCAACCACAGCTCCCACCTTCCAGCATTGGAAACCTTATACTCTGTCTTTCTTCCTGTAACCATAGACGAAATGTCTATGCTCCTTTACAAAGCTAATCTTTCCACTTGGGTATTAAATTCCACTTCCTCTCATCTACTCCAGAAATTAATATTCCTTCTCTTGTCATCAATTTTTACTCATCATTCCATCATTCTAATTAGTATGAGCTCATGCTGATAGTTCTCCCATCTTAACAATCTTTTTCTTTATTCTATTTCCGCTGTCAAATACCATCCCATTTTGCCTTCTGTTGCAAAATTATTCTAAAAACATGTCTACACCCATTGTCTCTGATTACTCTCCTCCCATTCTCTTTCCAATCAGGCTTTATTGAAACTGCATCACAAATGTCCCCCATGTTGCTAAATTTAATAGTCAAATCTCAGCCTTCATCTTACTTGACTTAGCAACAACATTTTGCACAATCAGTTATCCTGTCTTATTGATACATTTTCTTCTTTGGATTCCAAAACAGACTTCTTTGGTTTTCCTCTTATGTTACTGGTCCCTCCATAGTCTCATTTGCTAGTTCCTTCTTTTTTCCCTAAGCTCAAGATTTAAGTCTCCCAGAGCCGTCAATGTTCCTCATCCTTTTTCTTTGTGTCACACCCTTGCTGAATCTACTTGATTTCATGATTTTACCTCTCATCTCTAGGTTGATGAGTTCCAAATTTGAGTCTTCTGGCCATACCTCTCTCTCAGACTCCAGATAACCATAACAACTGCCTACTTAGCATCTCCACTTAGAGGTCTAATAGATATCTCAATTTAACATACTCTAAACCTTACACCACCAGTTGTGATCTTTATTTGGTCCACTGATTATCACATACACTGAGATTAGAGTATTTAGTAGGCCTCTAATAAATTTTGCTGCCCAAAAGAATTTTTGAATAAATGCTCACTGCCTAGCATAGTTACTAATACATAATTTAGAATTCAATAAATGCTTTTTAGTTAAATTAATAACTAATGAAAGAATAAAATAATGGCAGGTCATGCTTCGAATTTTAAGCCATTCCTTCTCTCTGAAGTCAAAATTTAAAATGTTTAAGAAGATAAAGAAGTGCTTATAAAAATTAGAATCATTGAGATGTTCCCTGTTTAGAAAGGTATTCCTGATAGCTACATCTGAATTAATTAACCATCTACCATTCTTAATGCTCTCTATTGTAACTATGGATTTTCCTTAGAACAGTTATTACTGTAATCATCTTGTTTACTTATTTGTTTACTTTTTAATTGTTATTTCTAGAGTAGTCACTCTATGAGAAGGACATTGTCTATCTATGTATTCAATACTATAGACAAGGCTATGTGCTCAGTAACATTTTTCAAAGGAATCAATGTATAAATGACTGTAATAAAAGGACATATCTTTAAGAATTATATTGGATAATTTAGGTTATAAATTAAATTGGATAATTTGGATTAGGGTGGGAAATACAGATAAGAGAAGAATTTGAGAGATTAAAACCTTCATGCCTGACCCAGCGATGAAATTGTTTATGCTTGTACAGAGAACAGTTTGTAACAGCATGCACAGGGTTTGATTTCTTTATGTGACAACCCAGTCTCAGTGTGTTCTTTTTCCCAGCTGCAAATATGCAACTCTACAATATTGTGTCTCTACCCTTTTTTCACTATTTCTCACTAAGGAAACTTTTTAGACATATTTTTCCTAATCACCCCCCGCCATGAAATTTTAATACTACATATATACTCTATATCTGGTTATACACCATATGCATATCTGTGTTTATACATTAAAAGAGTAAGATTTTTCACACCCCTGTCCCTAGAACCAATTTTTGACCCCTTGTGGGAGATATCATGCCCACTGAGAAGCCTAACTTTCTGAAAGGCTACTGAACTCTCTTACACCAGATACCACAACTTTCAAATAGATGTCCTCATTCTTTTTTTGTCATTTCCTTATTTTCTTAGATGCACCAATTTTTCAAATATCAAGCCTGCAAAGCCCGATAATTATTCTGCCCATCCCATTTCCCAAACCTTTCACCATTTGGCCTCCATGCAGATTTACTAAGGAGCCTTGGATTCTATCCTTGAGATAAAAATCAACTATGGTTTAGGAACTCAGGTATTCAATATTGTCAGAGACTCTACCAAAACATAAAGAGTCCAGCCCATGCATTCAAGAAACCAGGTATACTTATTAGTAACTGTAGCAGTTTGATATGGTTCATGAATTCCAAAAATAGATATTGGATTTTGTTTGTAAATTGGTCTGTACCTGAGCGTGATTAAATTATGATTAGGGCTTTGATTGGGCCACGTCAGTAGGGTGCTGAGTCCCCGCCCTTTGGTGGGTGGGGACTCACAGATAAAATACATGGCGAAGGACAGAGTTGGAGTTGTGATGCTGGAGTTTTGAGCTGGAGCCCAGGAAGTGGACACACAGGAGAAGAACACAGAGGAATAGAAATGACTCCTTAGACACAGCTGAAGCCCCGGGAAGAGGGAGAGAGACAGAGCCATTGCCTGATTTCTACAGATGGCCTTGTGGGGAGATGCACTGTCTAGAGAGCCTCGTAGTCTACAACTGACCTTGTGGAGAAAACAGGAGCTGAGCCCAAAGCAAAATGAACTCTAGGAAGAGAGGAACCCAGGAAGCCGGAACCCTGGCAGATGTCGGCAGCCATCTTGCTTGAACTGTGGCAAAGATTTTGGTGAGGGAGTAACTTGCACTTTATGGCCTGGTAACTATAAACTTCTACCCCCAATAAACACCCTATATGAAAACCAACCAATTTCTGGTATTTTGTATCTGCACCTCTTTGACTGACTAATAGAGTAACTTTTCAGAGCCTGGAACCTTTTTATCTTCTTCTTTCTTTGTCATTCATGTACTTCTTTGCAAACCTTTACTCTGATTTGGTTTGGACTGGTGCATCTCTTTTACATTCTTCTTGATGTCTGGCTTTGTGTAAGTGGTAAGAGGAACTTACAGTTCTTTTTACAGTCCACTTTTCTTTGATAAGCTACCTCACACCTTATTTTTCCCATTTCTGCCTCTTTCTGTATTTTTTGAGAACTGCATAATTCTCTTTCCTTTCTCAGCAGCTGCAGCTAATCCTTGATTTGGAAAACTGTCTCCCCAATGCATCATGCAGGAATAGCTGTCACATTACTGGCATTGGCATCAAGCAGAAAGAAAGTATTTCTCAAAATGTTTGGCAAGAAGTCACCACTAAATGCTGAAAAGTTCTTAAGGGTCAAGCTTAAAGAGTAGCTTGCAAAATCCTAGGGGATAGCTCAAAGTGATATTTATGGTGCAAGAAAAGCCCCACTCTGTCTATAAGTGTTACCTATAGGTAACAGAAGCTACTGTATCAATGTGGTTGTGATACAGTAGATAAGAGCAAGGCTTCAGAGCCAGAACCCTAGCTATCTCAGTTATCAGATGTTTGGTCTTGAGAAAGTTATTTTACTTCTCTGCATCTGGTTTATCATCAGTTTCTCATTTGAACAGTGAAGACAATAAAAAAACTTAATAGAATTGTTGCACAGGTTTAAAAAGCAAAATAATCAGCACTCCACAAATAGTATCTATCATCATTTTACACATATAGGCATTTGTTGATTCTGCTTCCAGTGTCCATTTCCCTTTCCTTTCCATATAAGCCATACTTTCGTCTTGGAAATTGATATGATCTTGGTGACCCTATCACAATTTTGTGCTTCAGGAGTGAATCTTCTAGACTAATCCAATGGCCAGAGTTACTCATTCAGGTTTGGAGTAGCCCAATCAGTATAAACCTCAGATTTGCTAAGAATTTGGGAAAAACATTTCTGGGGGTGTATAAGGAAACAGGTTGCTCCATGATCTACTATCTCAATTTTGGGACCTTGAATGTGCAAGTAAGGTGCCAGTAATAAGGGAAACTGTGTGTGTGTGGGGAGAGGGAGGGGGGGTGTATAGGAAACGTTTGTACTATCGTCACTATTTTCTGTAAATTTAAAACATTCTAAAATAAAAAGTTTATTAAAAATATTGAGGCCAAAATAGCAGAAGCAAGAGGAGGAGACATAAAGGAACTGGGTCCTTTGTGACATCATTGAACTGCTGAGCCAAGATTTGTTTACAAGTGGGTTCTTTTGTAACACAATCTAATAATAGCCTTTATTATTTTTAAAACATTGTTATACACTGTGTGCAACTGAAAACTTCCTTTAAGTGTATACTTAATTGCATAACATTTAAGCAAAGTGTTCAGAACCAAGTAATCCAATAGAGCCAGGAAGACAGATCTTGGATTCATTAACTCTTTGTCTCCTTAGAGATGATACTGGATTTAAGGAAGCATATTTGACATTTTGGGGGCCATTCAAGAGGTCCCATACAGACACCTGGAACTGGGGCCCAGTCAGCACAAACAAATGAAGGAAAAAATCTAAAGAGTGATCAAATTTTAGAGCTAAAGAAAAGCTAAGAGATAAGTAAAATTGGCAATAGAGAAGTTGCTCTTATTGAATTGAGTAGTCCTGAACTGCCACCTACTTGTCTTCTTCCCATTCTGATAAACCATAAACTCTTTCCAAAGTGGACATTGAGGAATACCTGAGATATTCCTTATACCATAGATAACACCTTGAAAACCAAGGTGTGACTATAACACATTCATTTTATGAAAAAGAGAATAAAACCCAGATAAGTAAAGCAACTTACCCAAACTCCTTGCTAGGTTCTTTGACTTCCACTGCAGTGCTTGTTACACTATACCCACTCAGCCCTCTTAGAAGAACAAGGTACAAGGTGTGTTGATGAGTTCTAAGTAAGGATTTCAGTCCAGGAAAACTCATGGAAAAGCACAGCACAGTCATGGATGCAAATGTCCCATGGGCCATGCATAATACTACAGGAAATACGGAAACTGAGCAACACTGGAGATTGTGTACCCTAAC
This sequence comes from Dasypus novemcinctus, assembly GCF_030445035.2. NCBI lineage: Eukaryota > Metazoa > Chordata > Mammalia > Cingulata > Dasypodidae > Dasypus > Dasypus novemcinctus. The sequence goes on along the minus strand of NC_080674.1, from coordinate 153,285,285 downwards.
TAAATGCATTCAGATTACAAATGCCAACTAAAACAAAATGTAGGTCAAATTTTGGGCCTGTCAAGCACATATGCCTTTGTTTAAAAAGGAGTGTGAACTTGTCCATTCATGTCATTTACAAGCATGCTCCCCTTTTTGGATGGTTGAATAAATAAAAGGAGCTTTCCTTGGGATGATGTAGCTCCTGGGATTACATGGGGCTAGATGATGTCAGAGTGTTTTTAGGGAAACCCCAGAAGAGGATCAATGTCTACCTGATGTGACCTCATAACCCAAAACTTTAGAAGGTTTGTAGTGTTGTGTTGACAATTCTGGCAATCAGAGATGAAAGCCACCAAAAGAACCGCATCATGGGCCTCTGTCTGCTGCCTTTATGCTTTGCTTCATCTAAGGTGAAGTAATTGAGCTCACATAGTTCAGCACTTGAAAAATGCTCTTACCAAGCCTCCATGATCTAACCTAGGATGAGGCGATTTACAGTAATATATACCAATAGATTAAGATTGAGACAGTTCACAATTTAATTTTTGTTTTAAAACTTCCTTTATTTCAATTAATTCCTTCCTTCACTCATCCATACATTCAATCTTCCAACAAACTCTATTGGCTTTACCTTTACAACATATCCAGAATCTAACTCCTTCTCATCAACTTCATTGCACCACCATCTTCTCTCACTGAAATAGTGCAATGGCCTTCTTACTATCTAGTATCTCATAAGTGTCCATTAGCCATTTGTGGTTATTGAGCACTTGAAATGTAGCTAGTACAAATTATGTTGTAAGTGTAAAATGTACACTGGACTTCAAAGACATAATAGGAAAATAATAATGTAAAATGTCTCATTGGGTTAAATAAAATACACCATTGGCATTAAATTTACCTGGCTCTTTTGACTTTTTTTTGTGTAACTCCAAGAAAATTTTAAATTACACGGCTCACTTTCTAAATTTTCATTATATTTCATTATATTTTTATTGGACAACATTGTTCTAACTAGTTTTTCTGCTCCACCCTTGCTTCTTTTTATTCATTTCACAACCCTGCAGTCTGTTATTCATATTGTGGCACTTCAGTGCTCAAAGATGGATTTCCATGTTACTTAGAATAAAAGGCAAAGCCTTGCCCATCACCTGTAGGGTTCTGTAAAATCTGACTCCCATTTCCTCTCTGGCTTCATTCATATCCTACTACTATCCCTTTGGTTCAGTCTATTCTAGAAACACTAGTTTTTTTGCTCATTCCTAAAAATTGCATTATCAACTGCCTCTGTCTGAAATGTTCTCTCCCCAAAGAATCACATGGCTTGCTTTCTCACTTCCTTTAAGTGCTTGCCATATTTTCATTTGCTTCATTTTTTTTTGTTTTATCCCTTCCCATTAATTAATATTATACACATGCTATTTATTTATCCAATTTAATATTTGTCTCTCTTACTATAATTTAAGTTCTCTGAAGGTTGGAAAATGCATCTTATTTGCTTATTACTGTTCCCCAATACCTACCACAAAGTGCCTAGCTCCGTTGATATTGAATAAATCGTTGTTGAACAAGCCTTACGGCCTTATATGAATTCAGTCCTGTTTACCTTTGTGAATTCTCTCCTAACATTTTCTCCTTGTTTATTACATTCCAGGGGCTTCTTGGTATTCCTCAAACAGGATAAGTTCATCCTGGTCTCAAGGTCTTTATGTGCTTTTTCTTCTGCCTGGAATATTCTTGTCTCCAGATCTGGCTCTTTTGTAATTTTTGTATTTCCAAAAAGGCCTTATTGAACCTAAAAGAGTTCATTCCCCACCCGCTTACCTGGCTTTATTTCTCTTTTCACAATTTATTACTGCATGGAACTATATTATGTATCTGCTTGCTTGGCTCTCTGTTTATTTATTGTCTTCCTTTTCATTAGAATGTGAGTTGCCTGCTGGTAGGACTTTGCCTTGTTCGCAAATTTCCAAAACCTAAAACAATATTATTACCCATTTAGTATTTGTTGAATTAATACAAACATATTATTGTATCCAGGAGATATTAGGTGCTGATAACACAGAAAACAATATACTTTGGGCTTAATCTTGTTGGAAAGATTGAAAAGTTAACAGCTAAATTAGCATGAGAAAAGTTCAAAAACAGAGATAAGCATAGGACATTCTGGGCTCTTTGAAATGGCTACTTGAAAGTGGTGTTGCAAAATTAGGAGAAAATGTGACCTATGATGCTTTCTCCATGCGTTCACCTTGTTGGTTCTACCCTATTGTATCCTCTGAAAGAGTTCTCTCTCATCCTGAACACTCATAGGCTTTAAGAAGTTCCAAATGCAATGGATGTGTCATGATGATGGGAGTGAGTGTTGCTGGGGGGGGAGGGGTGCGGTGGGGGTGGTGGGGTCGAATGGGACCTCATATTTTTTTAATGTAATATTTTTACAAAATCAATAAAAAAAAAAAAAAAAAAAAAGAAGTTCCAGGGAGAAACTGGTGCTCTCATCAACCTTTCGAGAAATCCCCAACATTTCCTCCTTGGTGAATGAATCAGCAAATTAAAAGTTGCAATCAAGATCCTGGCAACCTAGGACTCCAGGGCTCCTCTTGGTGAGGCACTAACTTCAGTGCTGTCTGAAGGGAGGCAATTCATGGCATTACAATCAGAGATGAGCTTCATCGCAAAGACAAACCAGTCAAAGTCAGAACAGGGCACAGAGAATGCTCTCCTCCTTAGTTCAGAACCAGCCCGACCAAATACTCACTCTTCCTTTGACCAATCCTGGTATGGAGCAGGTCCTAAATAACTATTCACTGAAAGAATCAACCAATAAAATGACCAGATGAAATAGCATAGAGACTGAATGCAGTAGAGTCAGCTCAGCTCCCATAAAATCCCAGTGAGACTGACAATGACTATCTGGCTTATTCTTTAAGCCACTCATTTCATCATCGGTAAAATGGGGACAATACTATTTTCAGAGATGTCATAAATGTAAAAATCTAAAATACTTGTCATAGTGATGGGCACAATTAAGCACTAAATGAAGAGAAACTACTATTATTTCCAGGCTCCTTTAATTGAGTCACATAGTCAAGTCTTTCCTCAAGCTTCTGGAGATAAGAGCCCTTTCTTTCCCTCCTAGAACCTGGTATCATATTCTCGGTTCAGTGTGCACTCTATCAGAAGTAGTCCAGTCATTCTTTTTATTAGTCTTCAGGGAGGAAAGTAATTTCCTCTGAAACACATGGGCACAAACTTAAATGAGACATTAAAGCTCCCTTAGTCCAACTTCATCATTTTACAGATGAGGAATAAGCCCCTTGGGTGGAAAAGGGCTTATTCAAGGAAGTACAGATTTTTCCAAGGGTCTTAGTACATCCTTTTCCAGCATTGAGAGGAGCGATAAGAATGACACAGGAAGCAAGGGCTTTTATGCATGAAACTACTCGTAGTTCAAAGTTAGGCTTTCAGGCATTCCTTATCATGTCTACAGTGAAGCAACAAAATGTAACACAGTATAAAGTTAGCCAGTGATTCAACCCAATTTACCTAGTAAAGTGTAATAGGACATAACTGTAATCAGACACTGTAATTGGCAAATGCAAAACACCCCCTGAATACACAGAGCAGTGATCTCATAGCAATAACCACACGCATAACCAACTTCTTGTTCAAGACAACAGACTTAGATGGTTTAGAAGTCCGTGGGCACTTTAGAGCCAGCAAGAATTCCTGAGAATTTCCAACTCTCTGATGGAGGATCTCAGAAAATTCATGTTATTCTTCTTTTTGGAGATGAATCAAAGATGGAAACTCTTTAAAGATCCCAATTTCTTAAACTAAAAACCATATATTCTTTCATTGAACTACATCGTTTCAAGCCATTGTCTCTTTTTATGTTGGCAAACTATGCTCAGAATTGGCCTTCAACTGTAGCACTTTCAGATTTCAATATAGAAATAAGCCACAATAAACATGATAAAATTGATAATTTGGGGCCAGGCACTCTAATAAGTGCTTTATATAAGCTACCAAAATTACTTCTCATACCAAAGCTATCAAAAAGATTTTATTGCACCTGATTTGATGTAAGGAAATTTTCACAAATTTGCAGAACCAGTAAGTAAAGAAGTGAGGATTTGAATCTGAGAGTTGAATTTCAAAACCCTGAGTTTTAGAAAGGTTAATAAAATAACTACAAACAGTGATACATTCAGTGAGTACATGAAGTAAAGTAGGGCATGCTCTGAGCTGCAAAAGGTAAAATAATGTACTCCTCATGGGCAAAAACCCTGCCTAATCCTTTTTAAACACCAAACGCAATGCTCGATACTCATTAGCCAATATTTGTTCAACATTCAGGCTGGAATGGTGCAGTGGGCATTAGCATATACTTAACAGTAAAGAAAAAAGTCTCCAAATAAACAGACAAATGCAGTCATCAAAAATTAGCAACTGTGAAAATATTCCCTGGAAAATTTTCCCCTCAGAATCAACTAATGAAAGGACAAATCCCAGTTCCTTAGAAATATGTAGGATGATAGAGACAGGAGAAGCACTCCACAAATGCTTAATAGAAGAAAAAGAAAAGTAATCCTCCTCCTTGCTTAGACTGGTGCAGCTTGGAAGTAGCACAGAGGCAGCACCACCCTTGGTCCCTCTTGCCAGGAGGCAGACTCTAGAGCAGCTCGCTGCAGCAAGTTAGAACCCTACGCGTATGCAGCCACAGGGACCCACATCCATAGAGACCCTGGGCAGAAAACAAACTGCTTAAGTGCTGAATTCAAAAAGCCTACAGGGCAGGTTTTAAAAACTGAGACCTTGCAGAAGTGTTGCCAAGAGATACAGACTGAAGATACAGACTGGCAGAATGGGTAAGAAAGAATGACCCAACTATATGTTGTTTACAAGAGACTCACCTTAGAATCTCTTGTGTCACCAAAGACACAAATACATTTAAAAAGAAAGGTTGGGATAAGATATCCCATGCAAATATTATAGAAACCAAAAAAAAAAAGAGCTGGTGTAGCTATACTAATATCAGGCAAAATAGACATTTAATCAAAAGCTGTTACAAGAGAATGAAAAGGATATATATATATATATATAAACAAAGAGTCAATCCAGCAAGAAGAAATAACAATCATATGCACATAACCACAATGCCCCAAAATATATGAGGCAAACACTAGCAAAACTAAATGGATAAATAGACACCTCTACAATAATAGTTGGAGATTTCAATGTATCAATCTCATCAATAGATAGAATATCTAGACAGAAGATCAATAAGGAAACTGAGAATGTGAATAATATAGTAAATGAACCATATCTAACAAATATATACAAAACATTGTGATATATATTCTTCTAAGTGCACATGGATCATTCTCCAGGATATGTTGGGTCACAAAACAAGTCTCAATAAATTTACAAAAATTGAAATTATACCAAGCATCTTCTCTTATATAATGGAATGAAGCTCTAAATCATCATAGGCAGAGAACTGGAAATTCACCAAGTACACAGAAATTACATAACATACTCTTAGACAATCAGCAGATCAAAGAAGTAATTATAAGAGAAATCAGTGACTATCTTGAGATGAATGAAACTGAGAACATAACATGTCAAAACTCAGGGATGCAGTGAATGCAGTGCTGAGAGGGAAAGTTATAGACCTGAATGTTTATAGTAAAAGAGAAGAATGAGCTAAAATAGAAAAACCTAACAACACTGGAAGAACTAGAAAAAGAACAGCAAGCTAAACCCAAACTAAGCAGAAGGAAAGAAATAACAAGTAATAGGGCAGAAATAAATGCAATTGAGAAATATAAAACAATAGAGAGAATTAACAAAATCAAAAGTTGGCCTTTGAAAAGACCAATAAAATTGACAAACCCTTAACTAGGCTGACAAAGAAAAATGAGAGAAAATAGAAATAAATAAAATCAGAAATGAGAGGGAGGATATTACTACTGATCCACAGAAATAAAAAGATAATATTCTATGAACAACTGCATGCATATTAGACAGCCTAGATTAAATGGACAAATTCCTAGAAACACACAGATAACCTGCACTAACTCTAGAATATATAAATATCTCAAAAGAGTAATTACAGTAAAGACATTAAACCAGTCATCAAAAACCTACAAAGAAAGGCCCAGGACTAAATGGTTGCACACATGGAATCTACTAAACATTCCAAGAAGAATTAATACCAATCCTGCTCAAACTCTTCCAGAAAAATCAAAGAGGAGGGAATGCTACCTAACTCATTCTATGAGGCCAATAATAACCCTAATAACAAAGCCAGATAAAGATACTACAATAAAAGAAAATCATATACCAATTTCTTTTTTGAATATGATACAAAAATCCTCAACAACATACTTGCTAATCAAATCCAACAGTGCATTAAAATAATTAAATGCCATGATCAAGTGAGATTTTTCTCAGATATGCAATTGTGATTCAACCTAAAAAAATCAATTAATGTAATACACCACAGTAGCAAAACAAAGGGGAAAAATCCACAGGATCATCTGAATGGATGCAGAAAAGGCATTTGACAAAATCGAGTGCCCTTTCTGATAAAAAACAAAACAAAACCTCAGAAAACTAGGAATAGAAGGTAACTCCTTCAACATGATATAGGGCATATATGAAAAACCCATGACTCACATCATAATCAATGGTGAAAGAGTGAAAGCATTCCCTTTAAGTTCAGGAGCAACACAAGGATGCCCACTGTTACCACTGTTATTCAACACTGCACGGGAACTTCTATGTAGAGCAATTAGTCAAGAAAAAGAAATAAAAGCCATGGGAATTGGGAAGGAGGAAATGAAACGTTCCATATTTGCCCATGGCATGATCCTATATACAGAAAATCCTGAAAAATAAACAAAAGAGCTACAAGAACCCATAAATAATTCAGCAACATGGTGAGCTACAAGATGGACATGCAAAAATCAGTAGTGGTCTTACCTCTTGTAAAGAAACAGCTGTAGAAGAAATCAATTTTAAAGATCTTTTATAATAGCAACCACAAGAATGAAACATCTAGGAAAAAATCTAAGCAAGGATGTAAAGGGCTTTGTAGTGGTTTGGAGTTATAATTACCTACAGAAAAACATGGTTTTAAATATAATCCACTCCTGTGGGTGTGAACCCATTGTAAGTAGGACCTTTTGATGAGGCTACTTCAGTTAAGGTATGGCCCACCTCAGTCAGGATGTGTCTTAATCCTTTTACTGGGGTCCTTTATAAGCAGAATGAAAACCAGAGAGTAAAAGGGAAAGTCACAGGAAGCAAGATGCTGAAGGTCAATGGAACCCAGAAGAGAAGGAGACAACACTATATGTAAAGTCATGTGACACCATGTGATACCATGTGACAGAAGAGCCCAGGAAAAAGGCTCCTCAGCAGCCAGCTCCAAAACAGTCAGACACAGTCTTCAGCAAGAAAGTATCACCTTGATGATGCCTTGATTTGAAATCTTCCTGGTCTCAAAACTGCATGTCATTAAATTTCCATTGATTAAGCCATCCCTTTGCATGGTATTTTCTTTGATATTCTGAAAATTAAAATAGACTTGTACATGGAAAACATTGCTAAAATAATCAAAGAAGTTCTGTATAAATGAAAAGATATTACATGTTCATGGATTGGAAAACAAATTATGTACATGTCTTCTACCCAAAGTATTTTACAGATTCAACAAAATACCAATCAAAATTCTAACAGACTTATTTGCAGAAATGGAAAAGCCAACATCAAATTTATATGGAAAGGTAAGTGACCCCACATGGCCAAAGCCATCTTGTAAAAAGAACAAAGTTGAAGGACTCATTCTTCCCAATCTTTAAACTTATTACAAATCCACAGTAATCAAAACAGCTTGTTACTGACAAAAGGACAGACATATTCCCAATGGGATAAAATTGAGAGTTCAGAAATCAACCCTCACATTTATGGCCAAATGATTTTTGACAAGGGTGCCAAGTCCACTCAATTAGGAACAAATAGTCTCTTCAACAAATGCTAGACAGGTGCTAGACAACCTGAAATGCCTGTATGCAAAAGAATATAGAGGTGCCCCAAAATCAACGCAAAATGGATTAAAGACCTAAATATTGAAATTATAAACCTGCAAAACATAAAACATAGAGAAGTATCTCAGGACATTGTATTAACAATGATTTCTTAGACTTAATACCCAAAGCACAAGCAACAAAAGAAAAAAATAGATAAATGGGGCCTCATCAAAATTAAAAACTTTTTGCATCAAAGCACTTTATCATGAAAGATAAAGATGAAAACAAAAAGATAAACAACCCAATTTAAAAATGAGCAAAAATCTTGAGCAGATATTTCTCCAAAGTAGACATACAAAGGGTGGAAAAGTACATAAAAAGATGTTCAATGTCATTAGTCATTAAGGAAATGCAAATCAAAACCACAATGAGATACCATTTCAAACCCACTAGAAATGACTACGGTTAAAAACACAGAAACTGGCAAGTTTTGGAGAGGATGTGGAGAAATAGGAACACTCATTCGTTGTTAGTTGGAATATAAAATGGTGCAGCCATAGTGGAAAACAGTTTGTTGCTTCCTCAGAATGTATAGACTTACCATATGATCTTGCAATACCACTTCTAGATATCTACCCAAGGAATTGAAGCAGGGACTTGAACAGATATTTGCATACTAATGTTCATAGAGGCATTACTCACAATTACCAAAATATGGAACAACCCAAGTGTTCATCAACTGCTAAATGAATAAAAAGTGGCATATATATACAATGGAATCGTATCCCAGTTGTAAAAAGGAATGAAGTTATGACACATGCAACAGTATGGATGAACCTCAAAGGCATCATGTTGAGTGAAATAAGCAAGTCACAAAATGAGCAATATTGTTTGATTTCACTGATTTGAAATAATCATAGTAAGCAAAGTCACAGAGTCAGAAATTAGAATCAAGTTACCAGGTGCCAGGGTAAGTGTTTGAAATGAAGAGTTAATTCTTAATTTCATTAACTCTTAATGAAGAGTTAATTCTTAAATTGTATAAAGTTTCCATTTAGGTTGATAGACAAGTTTTGATCATGGATAGTTGTGATGGGAGCATAACATTATGAATAGTATTAATAGCACTGAATTTCATATATTCGAATGTGGTTTAAAAAGGTGAAATTTTAGGTTGTAAATAGGTTACTAGAATAAAATTTTTTTTAAAAGCAGGCCTGTACAACACAGTGAACCCTACTGTAAACTATGGACTGTAGTTAATAGTACAATTATAAAAATGTTTTTTCACTAATTATCACAAATATACCACATTAATGAAGGTGTAAATAATATATGGGATCCCTGTATTTTAGGCCTGTTTTTTTGCTTGTTTGTTTGTTTGTTTTTGGTAAGCCTACAACATCTCTAATATAAAATCAACAAAACAAAAGAAAGCAGTAGCAGAAGAAGTAACAAAAATGTGTAAGACATACAGAAAACAACAAAATAGCTTAAGAAAGTCACAAGATGGAGACTTTCTAGGGTGTTGATGTTTTATATCTTGATAGGGGTTTGGGTACACAGATGTATGCAAACTCCATACTAAACACATACTTTTTAATTTTTTTAAAAGATACTCAGATTTTATAAATGTTGCTTAAAAAAATATAGGGGATTCTGATATGCCCCATTCCCTTCCCCTCCCACATTTTCCCACATTAACATGCTTCATTAGAGTGGTACATTTGTTATAGTTGATGAACACATTTTGAAGCATTGCCACTAAGTGTGAATTATAGTTTAGATTGTAGTTCACCCTCTCTCCCACACAATTTTGTAAGTTTTGACAAAAACTGTATCTGTCTGTATCTGTCATTGCAGTGCCATTCAGACCAATTCCTAAGTCCTGAAAATGCCCCCATATTATACCTCTTTTCACCTCTCTCTCCCCTCAAAACCTCCAGTGGCCACTGCCTCCACATCAATGATGAAAGTTCTTCCATTGCAAGAATCACAATAAATCTGCAGTAGAATACCAGTAAGTATTCCCTAGTCCATCATTCTTTCCCCAATCCTGAGGATTCTGAGATGGTAATGCCCTCTCTGCCTCTAATTGAGAGGGGGCTTAGATCCCATGGGGCAGAAGGATGGGACTATCTTGCTTACAGTTGCAGACTCTCTCTGTTCTTTGGGGTGGTCATTGTCCATCACCTTCATTTCACTGTATGTAAATCTGAATCTCAGAAAGCAAAAACCTTCTTTAAAAAGCTGAGCACAGGAACGTGGTCATAGTTCACATTTCTGCTCTGCTCTTTATTAGCTGAGCAAGTTACATACTCCCTGGGTACCCCCATTTCTGAAAAATAGAGTTTACAATACTTTTATAGAATGGTTGTGAAAATTAAGTAAGATAATGCTTTTAAGGTATTAGAACAAGTCTTTGAAAACTGTAAGTGCTGTTATATATATTTGTAGCACTAATTCGCTATTCAACATACTTTTGCACATATTTTTCCCAGTTTGTCATAGGTTTTAACTTCATTACTGTTTTTCTATATAAAAGGTTTAAATTTTTATGAGGTAAGATTGATCTTTTTCATTATAGTTTCTAGCTTTAGTGAAAGGCTTAGAAATACCTCCTTTATTTCAAGATTTCAGAAATAATTACCTAATTGTTTTCTCCAATTTCTCGAATTTTTTTAAAAAACCTAAATTCCCATCAATAATGGAATGATTGCTATCTGGGTGGTAAATTATGGATAATTTTCCATTTTCTTCTTCATATCTTTATGCCTTACCTGTATTACAACTCTTCCTATCTCTTTAAATGTATCCAAACTGTCTACACCAAGAAAGGGAATTTACTGGCTCCTGGATCTGAACAGTTCAGGAGTGGTCCCATTTTTGGGGGAGAATGATTCACTGGGATGAAAATCAGATTTGTGTTTCTTGCTATCTTTGTTTTTCTGACTTTACATTTAGTGGCTTTGCTTCGGCTTCATTCACGGATATCTTCTCAGTGACCGAAAAAAAGGGCTTTCGTGTGTTCCTACCTTCCTCATATTCATCCCATGAGGAGCAAGGAAAGAAAATGCTGTTGAAGTTCTTTTTAAAGAAGTGGACTTTCCTTTCCCCCAGAAGCCTCAATTTCTTATCCGCTTGTTGGCACCAAATAGGCCATGTGTCCATAGCTAATCCAATTATAATGACTCTAGGACACTTGGATTTTCTTAAATTAATTGTGACCCATCCCTGGATCTTGGAGCGATGTCAGTCTCAACTGAAGTACATTGTTAAGAGTAGGGTAAATTTCTTAACAGAAAAACAAAGTATTCTTTTGCAGGAAATACAAGGAATGGATGCCAATAATATAACGAATGCCCTCTACAAATCTTTTTTTCCCCCCTTTGGTAGGGAAAGGATAAATTTTAAAATAAAACAAAACAAAATGTTGATGGAACTGTTTTCCTCTCACCTAATCAGTGTCTTCCCAAAGTAAAGACAGTAGTTGTTTCAGGGAAGTACGTTAGCATGTCCAATATCCTCAGTTTTGCTGTAGACAGAACATCTTAACTCTGTGGTCCTCCAAGTGTCATTCATCTGCTTAATTAGCCCTAAAGGAAGCACTTGTTTCAAATTAGAAGCAACAGCATTTCTGAAAAGGACATAATAGCATTAACAATGGCAATTTGTTTAAGTAATAGGGCTTTTAAAGCTGCTTTTTAAATGAGACTGACTGAACCCAGACATATTTTCACTCATTTGGCTTTTCAGTCCTCACAAGCATCCAGAGCTTCATCACCTTATACTGTAGTTACCATCCTCATCATCTAGGAGGAAATTAGTTGTACAGCAATTGGTTGTCTACTCTGAGGATAGAAAAATTGATATTGTGATAATATTGTAATCATAAATGATCTTAATGCATAACTATTTGGGTTTGTGCTTCCTTTTGGCTTACACAAGACCTCAAACTAGTTTATATAATAGGTAATTTCAAGCATGTAGCCACATGTGTTCGAAGTATCTGAGAGAGCAAGAGGAGAAAAAGGGAGAGTTAGAGGCTGAGTTAGTTGAATCTAAGGAAAGTATAAATTTTTGCCATTGATTGATTCAAGTTAAATTGATGGTATCTCTCCCTGAATAGTTAGTAGTCTCCGTCCAACAGTGGAAAGTTTATCCTTCCAGTTTGCTTTGCTTTTACTCTGGTGCTCCATAAATATGCTCATTCTTTCATATCTTTATGTATTGGTTTATTGTGATATCTTTACTGTCAATTTATTTATCATCACCATGATCCTTGGGTGCTTCAAATATTTAGGGGGAATAGGTAAATTATTCATATACAACTGCACATGTGTAGTGGACATATGCTGTTTGTCTGCCAAACTAATTTTACTTAGAGAACTAAACCTCTTCCTTTACCATACTGTCAATAATATTGTCAATCACAGATGTTGGATCAACCTCCAGTCTCAAGAATAGATGAACCCATGACCTTGGTAGGTTATCAGCACCCCATGCCTTGAGCAAAGAGGTGAGTCCAAGGGTGATACATGCAGAGGTGCTGGAGGGAAGTCCTCCTTTTCAATCACAAGCACATGGCCTCTTTCCTACCACCTAGAGAGGTATTGCTAGAGAATGAAGCTAAATAAAGCCAGTACATGAAAAAGGAAGCAGAGCTGAGTGATAAAAAGAAAGAAAAAGGGCCAACACCATCATTTTTGGACTCCTAGATTTAGGAGGCCCTAAAGTCAGCTTTACTCCTAGATTCTCTAGTTCATGAACCAACCATTCCCTGCCTCCCCCCCCACCCCCCCACCCCCCGTTTGTTTTGCCTAAAACAGTAAGAGATGGGTTTCTATTACTCACCACAAGATGACTCAAGACCAATAAAACACATATATGAAAATTACCTTTTCTCATCTCTTAATGTTTCATATTAAGCTGCACTTAATCGATACTCAATAACCACTTGTCCAGTTTAAGTTAATAGCAGTTCTAACTCAGAACCTAAGAGGAATAAGAAAAGAGTTAACCATCAGGACAAGGATGATGGTGGTGATGGTGATCATCACACGGCATAAGTGACATGAAAGATTTTGAGGATGAACAAGAAATCATTATCAACATTAGAAGAGGCTGCCTCCAAAATATCCACGCAGTCTTCTCTAAGCCTTTACCCACAATTTCCTGTTGTCAATTTACTTGGAAAAAAAGGTGGTAGGGTTTATATATTTAAAACATTACTAACCTTGTGGAGACATCTTTAAATACACTTGTTGAAAGCCTGGGGTAGTGTATCTTGGAGTCGATTGCTTGAGATGTGGCTTAATAATTGAAAATTAATCTTCTTTGATCACTAAAGACTCTCCCCCTACTGCTGCCACTATAGAATGGCAAGAATATTACTTCCTGATTCTTTATATTAAATAAGAGATTCAAATTAGCCAGACTGAATATATATAACATCTGTTTCACCACCATGACATAGACACAGTCTACATGAAATGAGAAATTTCAGTGTACGATATTAAATATTTTAGTGACTTGGGTCATATAAAATACATCATCTTCATAGCAACATAAAGAAACAAAATTCTGCCCCTGCGTAACACCTTAGTGGTTGACAGTGCTTCCTATATGTTAAGAGCTTGGGCCATGGCTTCCCGCTCCATTCCCTGGTAACAGAATGACATGTTCACACATATACAAACACAGTCATATCCAATCATAGACTTCTGTTTTTCAGATTTCTCTAAAATGTGATCACAATCCTTGTTTTGTATTCTGCCTATAGAGCCTTCTCCCTCCTTCCCTCCCTGTCTTCCAAACTGTGTGCATACTTGTAGGTATATAATTTTTAGTCGAGTTACTGTTTCTAGTTATGTATACAGAGCACAGGAGCACCATAGCTCTAAGGAGGTGGCTAGGTCTCCAAGGGCATCGCCTTATGAGCCTGATTCAAGTGAGGTCCTGCGGGCTTTTCCAAAATGCTTTTCAATGCACTGTTTCCCACCACACACGACCCCTCCCCTCATCCCTCACAAAATTCAGTACCTGGGTTTGTTACCATGTAGACAGGGCATGGCACTTGGGATGCTGGGAAGTTAGGCCACAAGCACTTTCTTTCAAGCTCAGAGCACTATTTTCCAAGTTGAGGGGGAAGGACAATAGCTTCAAAAGGGGCTGAATTCAATGTTCATTTGTGAAAAATTCAGAGTTTACTTAGTGAAATTTGCCTTTTGGTGGTAATTTTTTGTTGTTGTTGAATTGAATACTTTATCTTAGCCTGGTAAAGGCTTTTCAATTCCTACAGAATGTTCTCTAATGATAAGGCAACAATATTTTTTTCCTTCCAAAGCAATTGGCTTTGATTCATTTTTGGGTTTTTATATCATACTTTAAAAGCCCAAGCTCCTGCATCAATAATATAGAACTGTATTTTCTATCCTAAACAATTATTTTCAGAGAGTAGGAACACTTGTAATTTAACGTGCCACTAAGGCAGAACAGGAGTTGAGTTTTTGCCTGTTAACTCACTAGAACAGGGATGAAAGAAGCCATTGTGGATAAGAAAAGAAAAATCAGCTCATAAGCTATCAGTTTGCTAAATATCATTGCATTAGGAACCAGAGGGAACTTCTAGATTTGGAGTTCATGAGGAAAAAAAAACAGTATTACACGGTTGGATGCATTGATGGAAAGAAGTAGCAAACCGTATAGCACTGAACCATGTTAAAATCTTTCAATACAAATAAACAGAACTATAATTGTGGGATTGTTGGTTACCATAAACAATTCCGTGGTACAGATAATTTGTTATGAGCATTCTTCATCATATCATGGGATGTGATGAGCTACCCATTACAATCATGCCCAAGGCTCTAATCTGCAGTGAACAAACTATCTCAGTGTCTAAAATTCCTGTGACCCTGACTAATGGAGAGGATTTTGGAAATACAACAGGAATAAATATCAAGGAAAGAAGGATGAAACTACCTATATGTGGGCCAGAATGTTAGAATACCCTTGTGAACAGATCTGCCCTAAATATGAATGAGTTCTTGCAGTACCATAGCACAGAGCTTGAAAATAGACTTCAGCTCAGAAGGCTACTATACTAACTGGATTTAGGTTTCTTGGAGTGATACGTTGAGGATTCTGAGGCTGTTCATATGCTTGGTATAATCTATTAATGATTTTTATCATAGCTATAGAAAGGGGAGGGAGGCATGGTAGTACATGGACTACATTTTCTATTCTTATTCTGGATACTTTCCTCCCATTAAATCTTTTTCTATTAGCTTATACTCAATAATCACTCTATAAACATTTAGTGGATATGTAAATGAGACATGGACTCCACCCTGCTATTCTTTTCCTCTTGAAACGCCATATTCCTTCACCTTTCTAATCCTCTACTTATTCCAAGGTCCAGAATAAGCAGAGTATTCTAACACATAGTGCATCTTTGATTCTACGATTGTCTGTCTAACTTCTTCACTTCATTCAAGTATTTGTCTAAATATTCTCGTCTCATTGAGGCCCATCTGACCTCCCTATTTCAAATTGCACTCATTCAATCTTCTCCTTTTATAAAATCCCCTCCTCTCATTCTCTACAAATAACTTATTTATTAATACTTGATTATTGTTAGCTTCCCCAGACAGGCATGTAAACTTAACTAGACTAAGAATCTTTGTTTTCATCACAGAGTCAAAGTAGGCACTCAATAAGTATTTGCTAAGTGGATATTTTTCACAGGAAATATTTTCCACTTTATCAGCTTCATGAAATTGAAGGCTGTATTCTGTTTCTTTTTGCATTGTTCTGAATCATATAGCAAAACACTGGGACTAGGCACTTTACTCAACATTACTAATTGATTTGACTTAACTTTAATAAAAGATTTACCGTGCTATGCACTGCTGCCACAGTAATAGGAAATATTTTTCAGTACTTATTATGTTCTAGGCACCAAGCCAAATGATTTACATACATAATCTCATTAATCCCCCTTTCTAAATTTCTGTGAGACTGTTACTGTCATTATTCCCATTACACACCAAATAAAGTGAGGCTGAAAGGTTTACACTATTTTCCCCAAGTCAAGAAGCTATTAAGTGTCAGAGCTTGAGTTGCATTGAAAGAGTCTGACTTCAAACCCCCAGCACTTAATCAGTACACAGATAAAGTATAGATTTGGGGTGTAGTGTAACACTACGAGATTGGAAGTAAATCTCTGATTCTAGTTCTACCTGATGTTGGGTGATTCACTTTCTCTCCTGCCTAATTTTTCCTATCTGGTATTGAGAGATCATTTCTAACACGGTTAAGAAAACTGACAAAAAAATAACTTTTGCTTATAAAGTACTTAGGATGCCTAAAGAGAAAGTGTCCTCTATATTCCAAAGCAAGTTAAAAGAAAATAAATTTATCTACCAGCAACCTGTTGTCTACTGCTGCAGGAAGGCCGGTTGCCATTAGTAGAAAAAAATAGCTCTTAAAAAGTCACAAACTAAAACTCCATGGGAAACACTCAGAGCTCAAAGTGGAGGAACACAGAGCACAAGGGTGGTACAGCCAGTGCTTTCTGAGAGATGTGCCAAGCAGAGGAAGCTGGATAAATCCCACTCAGCTGGATGGGCTGCTGCAAACTCACAAAAGTCAATAATATTTCTGAATCTAGTTCTTTTGGTGTTGTGGTACTGAAGTAGCAAAGATTTCTTTAAATATCCTCTATAGATATTTAAGAAAAATAAATATGTCAGCTGACAAGCATTAACTATGAAACAGGAAAAATAACTAGCATACTCATGAATTAAAGTATTTCTTATCTTTCTAACACCCATTTGAGGAAACCAAATCTTTCATTTAATTAAAGGCCAATTTGTTGTAAAGAACAAAGACTCACTCAAAGTTGGCCTATAAAAATAGAATAGTTTTATTGTAAGGAATTAGACCATACACAAAACCAAATACAGGAACCACTGTCAAAAAGGACATTACTGAAAATAGAAGGCTGACAGGGACCAAATGAAGTTAGGGTAAGATCCGGTTTCTCATTCATGCCTGCTCCACCTCTCTTGTATATTTGCTACATTTCCCTCTATTAATCAACTTCTGCTCCTTAATCCTGATAGTTCCTATTTTTCTCATTGTTTTCTTACAAAACTTCTAATAGAATGTTGAATCTTCTCAGTGTATCATATGTATCTCTTAATTTCTCATGCTTTATGTGTTGCAATCTTTATCTTCTAGTTCATTAACCTCTTTTCAGCGGTTTCTAAATCTGCTACTTATCCCTTACACTGAGGTTTTTAATTCAGTCTATATTTTTTTTCATTTCTAGAAGTTCTCTTTGATTCTTTTATAAATATGCCTAACCTTTCTCTCTCTCTTTCTCTGTGTATATATATATATATATATATAATATCCTATTATTGAATTATGGCATCTATTCCTTATTTTATAATTTTACTCCTTTTAAACAAATTGGTTTCATAGATTTTACCAGGTTTTTCTATTATCACAGATTTTCAGGATGGTAATCTACTTTGAAAAAATTTGGGACTCTTTCTTACAATGAATGAGTGAATTCTTTGTATTGTTTATGATTTGTTAATATTTTGTGATATTTTTGGTCTGTAGTAGCTCTGTGTACTTTGCACTGTGGAAGTATTTTCAATAGTGATAAGCAACATGAAGACAATACAGAGTTTCACTGGCAGTGGAGTGGTAATTCAGAATTAAATTGAGACCTCAGTGATACAAAGAAGCCAACGAACTATAGATCAGAGATTAGAATATTTCTGTAAAAGTAAGAAGAACTTTGGCAACCCAGAGGCCAGAATGAGCCTAGCACACTCAAGGAATAGTCTTCCCTGTTCTCTACATTCCAGATGTGTTGAGATATATTTCCCCAAACTTAAACACTGGTTTCTTGTTTCATGCCTTAGTTTGCAGGGCTTCTGTAACAAAGTACCACGGACTAACTGGCTTAAAAAACAGGAATTTATCTCACAGTTTTAGACGCTAGAAGTCCAAAACCCACTTGTCAGCAGGGTCGTGTTTTCTCTGAAGTAAATTACCAACCACACTCCATGGAATACTCTAACTCTCTAACCCAGTGCTGTGCAATGGAATAGTCACTAACCACATGTGGTTATTTAAATTTAAATTAATTAGAATTAAATTAAATTGAAATAATTTTCTTCAATTATACTGGAACATTTGAAATATACAATAGCCACATGTGATACCCATACCGGATGGCACAGAGGACATTCCCATCATTGCAGAAAGTTCTGTGGGAAACTGCTGCCCAAACTTGTTTTATTTCTTACAAGGCATTTGTCACCAGCTGGTTTTATTTGCTAACTCATATATTTTTTTCTCCTTATTAGAATTAATGAAGGTAGGGAAATGTATGCTACCTTTTCCATTGATGTACCCCAAAGTGCTTAGAAGAGTACCTGACACTAATTAGGCACAAATTTGCTGAATTAATTTTTTTAAAAGCCTTTTATTAAAAGGGCTTAAAAAAAAAAGACTTGCTTGACTAAAAGACAATGATCAAGGAAAAATATTACAATAAGATATGTTGGTACCATTTACTGAGAAGTGAACTTAAAGGGAGTACCTTTGATAGGGAAGATGAAGAGTTCAGTTTTGCATTTTGAGTACCTGTAATGTTAGGAAGAATTAGAAATACAGATTTGGAGTGATAAGCATACAATTTTTAAAGAAATAATGATAATATCTGCAGTCATCTTTTTCCTAAGGAATGTCATTTTCCCAAAATAATATTTTTATGAATATAAGAGATGATTGAGGTCTTTTAGTCCATTTCTCCTATTTCTGAAATGAATAATACTTCTATTTAAAGAGAGGAAGTGATTTGCTAAGGACCATGTATGGCAGTTAGTAACAGAGAGTCAAAACTCATCTCTCCTGAATGCAGGCCAGGTTCCATATACTGCACAGCATATATAATTATATTTCAGCTTTAACATCCCATAAAATAAAATGCCATCTTAACTTACTTTAGTTGTATGCAAAATTCTCTGACTTCTAAAAGATTACATTACACCTATGGATTGGTACAGGAATACTAGGTAATTAGGATTAATTGCAATCTCTAAAAGTTCTAGTTACTGTTGTGGCTATTAATTAGTTTATTGAAGCATTAGTTTAGATTGAAAATATGATACCAATAAGATTTTAAATTTAGAAATCGATATCTCATTAATAAGTTATTGTTGTATCTAGAGGCATCACTAGATTAATCTCCTAATATTAAAGAAGCATTCCAGATTGTAGATACTATGCTTACATGCAGGAAATGTTTTTTATTATTATTTCTAATGTATTCAAAAGGAATATATTTGGTTCTGAAGGAAATGTGGAATTAATCTTGCTCTGTATCTCCCTTTGGTTCTAACAAGCCTGGGATATGGTCCTTTTCTTTCATAGTCTTTGTGATAAAGTAAATATTTAAGCCACTTATTAACTATAATACTGCACAATGCAAAGAAAGCTAAACTAGGGTTCCAAAATGGTGCACACTTTCTGATCTCTATTCTTCAAGGTACAGAAGAGAATTAAAAATCTGTTTGGCAAACAAGGCCAGGATTCTTATGAATAAGTGACTATGCCCTCTCTTTATCTTCTAAGCTATGGAAAAACTCAGAAGTCCAGTCTCAGATACTTCAAAAATTAAGTAGGATAGGGAGTGTAGGACACCTCATTTCTACCATCTCCCCCCCCCATTTTATTCCATTCACAATCATTTTCATTATGCTTCCTGAGCACGCAAGCTTACTCCTGCCTCACAGCCCCTACACTTGCTATTCCCTTTCCTTGCAATGCTCTTTCTTCAGATCTTCCATGACTAGACCATTTTCACCATTACTGCTGAGCTCTAGTGTCACCCTCTCAAAGGCTCTATCTAATGTCCCTCATTGCTCTCTCACATTTTCCTTTTGCATTCATTTTTATAGTAATTATCACCTTCTATGCCCAGGTACCAGGCTGCTAAGACAAATATCACACAATGTGTTGGCTTAACAGGAATTTATTGGCTCACAGTTTCAGAGGCTGGAAGGCTTGATTCCTTCTGGGGTCAGTAGCACTCTAGCTTCTGGCAATCTTTGGGTTCCTTGGCTTTCCCTTAACATGGCATTGTCTTCTTCTTTCTCTTCCCTATTCCATGGACTTCCAGTTTCTGGCTCCTCTCTTGGCTTTCTCACACTCTGGCTTCTGGTTTCTTTATCTTTATAAAACCTCCAGTAAACCAGATTAAGACCCAGCCTCATCCAGTTGGGCTACACCTTAACTTCAAATAACAGCTTCAAGAGTTGCTATTTACATTGGGTTCACAGCCACAGGAATGTGGATTAAGATTAAAAACATGTCTAAACTGGGGCACATACATCCAATCTACCAGGGGCTATCATGCAATTATCTTATTTGTGTATTTCTTTACATGTTTCCCACCTGTGTTTCCTACTAGAATAAATGCTCCATGAAAACAGGTGTCTTGTGTATTTTGTTCAAAGCCATATCTACAGTGCCTAGCTCAGTGTCTTGTGCATAGTAGAGCTCTATAAATATTTCAAATGAATGACTCTAGTATATCATCCTCAGTTTATAGTTTGAGAACTTGTGACCCACTAACCAATGATAGTGCTGAGTCAAGAACCCTAATTTATTTCATTTGAAGTCATGGACTCCTTCTATCCTGCACACTGCTTCTACCTATCGTCTCTTAAAGGTTCTTCCTCAGGACATTTAAATATTTTTGATTATTGATAAAAGTTCCATTAATTAGGGGCTAGATGTCATTTATTGAGTAGCAGTTAGGTGTCAGGCCTCAGTACATTGTGATTTGCATGCTTTAGTTCATCTAACACTCACAATAATTTTAAGCTGGTAAATACTATTAGATTTTGAAAGGAGACTCTGACAGCTCTAAGTGACATATGCAAGGTCACATGATTGAGAAATGTTTATGATCCCAAACACTGATATCATAATTATTTTATTATATTATATTGTGTAAATGTTACAAGGTATTTTATTGGGTGTTGGTAGAAAAAGGCATGCTTAAAGAACAGCAAACTGCCGGGCAAATAAATATCACAGCAAATCAGCCTGGCTACATTTGTATTCTTTGCAAATCACAATATGACGACAACATCAGCAAGAGCTTCCACTAGGTTATAAATATCATATTGATCACTAGACCATTAGGCCAATAGAAAAGTTCCATGGCTGAGGCTTGCTGATAGATTGTTCAGCACAGTAACTTCTCAAGTGCCTAATGGAGAACTGTCAGCATTTGGACCCAAGGATGTAAAGATTAATAAAACTCAGAAGCTCATATTTCATATGTATTTTTCACCCAAAAGAAAATGAATCCAAATTCTACATTCATCAAATTGATTTTTCTGTTTGTTAATGTCAGAATTTACAGATTTCCTTTCAAGATCTTCAAAAGTTCCTAAATGTCACAATAAATAATAGGCTTATAAGTTATTTAATTTAGAGGAAAAGAGAGATTCTCTTCAAGTTCTAATTTGAACAACAGAGTTGTTGATTATTTTCAGAGTTGCATAAATTTTAAAGAATAGAAACATTCTTAGTCTCCAAGAATGGGGAAAGTGGGAACCCAGTGAGTCCTGGGTGATTTTGTAATTACTGTTAAATAGCAGCAAAAAAAAAATGACTATTATAAGCATTTATATTGACATTGATTTCATATACCCTTGGGATTTTTACAATGTCTAAAAACAAATAATATGAATAAATTAATATTAAAATAATTTTAATATCTTAGTTCCCCCTGACAATGAGCCTAATATTTTAGAATTCCTAAATCCATTCTATTTTATTTTTCCTTAAAGAGAAATGAATAATCTTCTTTTCCTGTTGTGTCTTTTCATTTACCGTCCAAATTAATTCAGTGATATTTCCTGTTAATGATTCATTTACCTTAACCATTTAAACTGGTTCTAATCTATCTATTAGGAATAGAATTCCCTATTTGCTAAGATGTAAGAAGGAGAGTGGTAGCATGGAGAGAAGAGGGCACTGGCTACAGAGACCATTGGAGGCCTTGGAAGAGATGTTAGGTCTCATGGTACCTCAGTTCCTTTATGTGTAAGAAACAAAGGTTTAAATGATGAGCGCAAGGGTGGCATCTCCCTCAACTGCCCTTAACATTGGATCTAAGAATCACCTCATGTCTCAGTACACACAGGACCTTTGATTGTACTTCAGAAGAACATGAAAACACTGAAATATAAGAACTTGTATACGTCCATTATCACATTGTTTTCTTGGTTAAGAGGCAAGTTTTCTATCACTAGATTCTGAAAAGGGCTTATTACAACACCCCTGCTCCCTTTTTTTAAAGCCAGTGTCTACTTTCAAACTCTACCAAGAGAGGCTCTGTCTTATCGTGGTTAAGATATTAATAACATATTCTGAAGCCAAGCCCCTTAGATTTCATTCTTACTCTTCAAAATACTACTTTTCTGGCCTTGCAAAAGTTACAAAATCTTTCTGTATAGCAGGTCTCTTGTCAACAAAAAGGGTTAAAAGAATATTCTTTATAAAGTTGTTTTTAAAGCATGCAATGTGTTTGGCTTGGTATCTAGCCCATAGAAGGCAGTCATATCTAATTTTACTTATGTTTTAAAGCAAAATGACCGTAAGTATCAGAGCATGTGGATCATGTATCTACCTTAATAAAGGAATACATATAAGTAGCAAATATTAAGATTGTCAATAAATAATTGTAGAATGAATGAACAGGTGGACTAAAACTTTTGAATAGATTAGTAAAGAACTAACCTTGATAAGAATCAGTGATGAGCTGCCTTGTCCTAGTTGTGCTACACAGTGAAGGAGTATTAGAGGGAAACACTGAACATGCTCGGTTACTTCATCTTTATGTCATTTCCTAGTACCAGAGCTATCATCTACTTGTTTTTTCCCATGTAAACAAAAGCCTGCTCAGAATCATCTTTGTTTTATTTCTTTGCACTCACAAATATATTTCCTTCCGAATTCCTAACCTCCATTTATTGTCTAGGTAATGGTTTTTATATAGCTTAAACTAATTTCCTCAGCACATACTTTATTTTGAAGCTTTTTCCTTCAATTTATTCATTCAAAGTACTCATTCTAAGGTGTTACACAGCTGCATTAATACCTACAAAAGAAAGTGAGAAATTTTTTTTAAGTCTTTTTTTGTTCTTGTAGACTAATTGCAGCACTGTTGTTACTATTTCAATTATTCGTAGTAAGTATTTAGCAGACATCTGTTAATGTTGGCGTTTTAGGCAAACTTTCTCTGTAACAGCTGGAAGTCTAAAATAATGATCTCTGAATACTAAATTCACCTTTGAAGTGCATTTTGTACTCAAACAATTTGAGACATTTCTCACACTTCTTAGTTTTTCCAGACTTGAAGACAGGAGTTTGGTACATTAAAAAAAGTTTAACTCAAGGTGGCTTCAGATCTAGTACCTGCTTCTCCTTTCATTAGCAGGGAGATTTCTGAACAACCACTAAATATCCCAGACCTGGGTTTCCTCATCTACTATATGCTTGTGGGAGGAGTTGGTTAGAGAATCTCTGCATTCTTGACCAAATAGTACTGTGGCTCTAGCTCTGTAAAGGAAGCCAGTAGCATGAGTATTTTTAAAATAAGGTCCATCGAGTTACTTCTGATAAATCAGCCTGAGCACTTAAACACATTTTTTCTTTCAAAGGTGAACTTGGTAGAAGTACTGTAACAATGGTAAATGTCACTCTTAAGTACATATTCTAGCCAGACGTCCTATTAGGTATGTAAGAAAAGGATGCCAGATGGGTGCCTGACTATTTTATATCCACCAGGATCACATGTATATCCATTCATCAAATATTTGCTGATCACTATATAGAGAGCTCCTAGGATGCTGAGATGACTGGCACACAGTCCTAGACATTTAAGAACCTACATCAAAAGGGATTCAAGATGGGACTTTCCCCTGCAGAGGTAGAGAAGTTATGATTTCATAATCACACACCTGCTACTATCATCCCCATGAGACATGATGGGTTTCAATATTGAGTACCTAGAAAAAAGACTTTTAATTTGAGTGACAGTTTGGGGTGGGGAATGGGAGTGCAGTGAAGAACTGGAGAGGGGAATAACTGAAAACCTTCCTGAACAGCAATGTGACAATTTATATCAAAACCTTTTAAATATGCCTA